>NW_025791057.1:0-25311 GCF_907164935.1 Osmia bicornis bicornis
TTCCCTAATTATTACCCCTCCTTGAAACTATCGTCGTGCTCAACTGCGTAGTAACAGATTTCGAACTATACAAAAACTCGGGTTCGACAGAGGAGAGGTATCATAAACAGCGTTCGCTGCGCAGTTAGCCAGTGCTTCGCATTATAGGGGTCTCCTCAGGTTAACTGCGCAAAAGCGTAAAGATCAATTTATCATTCGAATTTCAACCGAATCTCTCCTCTTTTCCACGCGTGGGCGCCAGTCGGCCCCTAATTCGATCGTATGCGTGAGATGAGTGCTGGAATGGAAGCGCGGATTAATCTATCTATTTGAATATTTGGTTGATGAAATGAACGAGGAATGAGAACCCTCGCAGTCAAGCGTTAGCAAGCGTTCGACGACTGTTTAGGGGCGAAGGGTCGAACGGGGCAATAAAAGTCTTTGTATCGAATTCCGAGAATTTGCCTGAAACCAAGACCCAACGGTAATTTTCAAATAGCAAGAACGTTCTAGAACTAGCTACGCTGCTAATGAAATAACTTATATTCGATTTAATAATCAAGGAATATGTTAGCTAATCGAGAATTTCATCCAAACATCGAATGTTTTACAACATGCGCGCCGGCGAAACTCACGTTGCGATTCATGAACAAACAATTACCGATAATGTTAATTAATTACGCCGACTGCTAGTCTAAATCGTGCGATTGCCAATCGATCGAATTATTAATACATAATGGTATGATGGATATGAATTTTATTCATAGTTATTCGCTTCATTGTTGAATGGTTCTGGTTTAAACCTTAATTCAGATTTAAATAATTGCCGATATTCGTCATATCTGATTATCGAAAGCGAGAAATGGAATATTCCAGAAAAATCTACGGCGTAGGAACACCGAAAAGCCGTTAGACAGAGATGAAACACCAAGAGAGAAAGAACATAGTCTAGAGGAATTTAGCTAGCACGCGTCTTCGACCAATAGCGACGCGCGCGACGCTGTCGTCACGCGCTATGATTTGTCGGAATGTCCCCACGCAGGACATCATCCTCGCGACGGGCCCTTCCGGCCAGGATCGCGATCGATTCCGATCACTCTTCGTCGAACAATCGAGTAAGTCGTGACGGGAGCCCGTGCGTCTAGAGATAGAGTTGCCGATTTGTACTTTGTGTAAATTAGCTGCGCGGCAAGTCCTACCCGTTAGGCAGAGTGTCGTGAGGGTGAATTTCGCGAATACGCGGCAAAGACTCAGAGACGCGCACGTTAAGCTTTCATACTATTAAACCTCTATCTTTTCCTCTTTATTTTAATCCGTTTGATCGCGTAATATCGAATTAAACTCATTCGCGTTAATTATTCTATTTTTCAAAATCGTAATCGTCTTGTGTTCGTCTTAATTAAATTTTGATACGCAATAAAGGGCAATCGGGCGCGCGACAAGTGTTAGTGCGACAACCTCCTCATCTCTCTCTTGGTGTTCCAGATTTAACAACGATTATTCAGCGACCTCATAGCGATATTTCAAGCGATTTTCATACATTATATTCTACATCTTCACGGTAAGCCTGTCAATTACTAATTCGTCGAGCACGGCATTATCATTGATTTTCAACAAGGCAAAACGGGCGATCTATTAAGCCTTCGGGTTATAAGAGTGTCTTCATTTTAGATCGTCTCGTTTCCCATACACAGGTACCGATAAAAATATATAATTTTCCGTATTTACCGAATCGCGGATTTCCAGTAACGATTGTCTCGACTACGAGGTATAATCGAGGGATGACTTGCAAAGCCTTCGGGTTATAAGAGTCTCTTCATTCAAGTCGAACCCTCGCGGATTGAATCCGCTATTTTTCCAAGTTTCTAGATTGTCGAGATAGTCGTTTGATAGTAAAAAAATATAATTTTATACAAGTTACAATTTATAAAAAGAAAAACGATCTCAATTCGAATCAAAGGCTGTTTATATATATATACTACACGATTTTCCGGTCAAACAATAGTCATTATTATACAATAGGTTAAGCATCTTTACCCTTGTAAACCAGTATTGTTTTAAATTGAATTCATCTAATAGTAATTATCAGTATTATCAGAAATTCAATAGTCACTTTCAGTTTGTATTAGATTCAATAGTTTTTTGAATTATATTATTTTCTTGCACACTAAACAGTATTAACATTTCTTTTCAATTACCATTCTCATATCATTTTACGCTTCAAATCCACGCACGCCAACACAACGTTTCAAGGAGGGACCCGTACGGGACCTAGAACACTGACGAACCCAACGGAAATAAATTCTATCTAAAAATTTCCGTCTTTTAAAATTGTTCTGATCGTAGAGGACGTTAACGCGTCATACGCGGTCAGAACTGGTGGCAGCGAGACCTTTCTCATCGCAAAGATTAATTAAATCAAGAAAATTAACAATCGATTATTTCCATTTTCTTCCCTCTTTAATCGATTTTACGTTGCGCGCTCGCCTCGCGTCGCGCAACGTAACACTATGTAATATCTTGATACCTTCCTACAGATCATAGTACATTTAATAAGAATATCATTATTACTGTATCTGCGTTACATATGTAATATACATTTAATAACAAAAATCATTATTACTATATCTACCTTAGAAATAATATAATATACTGATTGTTTCGTACAGATCAATGTACATTTAACAACAATACAATTATTACTATATCTGCATTAGATATGTAATATACACTTAATAACAATATCATTATTACTATATCTGCATTAGATATGTGATATACATTTAATAACAATATCATTATTACTATATCTGCATTAGAAATAATGTAATATACTGACTTCTTCATACAGATCAATGTACATTTAGTAACAATATCATTATTACTATGTGTGCATTAGATATGTAATATACATTTAATAACAATATCGTTATTACTATATCTTCCTTAGATGCTATGTAATATCTTGATACCTTACTACAGATCATAGTACATTTAATAATAATATCATTATTACTGTATCTGCGTTACATATGTAATATACATTTAATAACAATATCATTATTACTACTATATCTTCATTAGATATAACGTAATACACTGATACCTTCCTACAGATCTATGGACATTTAGTAACAATATCATTCCTACTATATCTGCGTTAGATATGTAATATACGTTTAATAACAATATCATTATTACTATATCAGCATTAGATATGTAATATACATTGTATAACATTATCATTAATACTATATGTGCATTAGATATGTAATATACATTTAACAACAATATCATTATTACTATATCTGCATTAGATATGTGATATACATTTAATGACAATATCATTATTGCTATATCTGCATTGGATATGCAATATACATTTAATAACAATATCATTATTACTATATGTGCATTAATTGTGTAATATACATTTAATAACAATATCATTAGTACCAATTAAGAATTATACATGTAATATACATTAAATAACAATATCATTATTACTGTATCTGCATCAGATATGTAATATACATTTAACAACAATATCATTATTACTATATCTACATTAGAAATAATGTAATATACTGATTACTTCATACAGATCTATGGACATTTAGTAACAATATCATTCCTACTATATCTGCGTTAGATATGTAATAAACATTTAATAACAATATCATTATTGCTATATCTGCATTGGATATGTAATACACATTTAAAGACAATATCATTATTACTACTATATCTTCATCAGATATAATGTAATATACTTATACCTTCTACAGATCTATGGACATTTTGCAACAATATCATTACTACTGTATCTGCGTTAGATATGTAATATACGTTTAATAACAATATCATTATTACTATATCTACATTAGAAATAATGTAATATACTGATTACTTCATACAGATCTATGGACATTTAGTAACAATATCATTCCTACTATATCTGCGTTAGATATGTAATATACATTGTATAACATTATCATTAATACTATATGTGCATTAGGTGTGTAATATACATTTTGCAACAATATCATTACTACTATATCTGCGTTGGATATGTAATATACGTTTAATGACAATATCATTATTACTATATCTGCATTAGATATGTAATATACATTTAATAACACTATCATTAATGCTATATCTGCATTGGATATGTAATATACATTTAATAACAATATCACTATTACTACTATATCTTCATTAGATATAACGTAATATACTGATGCCTTCCTACAGGTCTATGGACATTTAGTAACAATATCATTCCTACTATATCTGCGTTAGATATGTAATATACATTTAATAACAATATCATTATTACTATATCAGCATTAGATATGTAATATACATTTAATAACAATATCATTATTGCTATATCTGCATTGGATATGTAATATACATTTAATAACAATATCATTATTACTATATCTGCATTAGCTATGTAATATACATTTAATAACAATATCATTATTACTACTATATCTTCATTAGATATAATGTAATATACTGATACCTTCTACAGATCTATGGACATTTAGTAACAATATCATGCCTACTATATCTGCGTTAGATATGTAATATACATTTAATAACAATATCATTATTACTACTATATCTTCATTAGATATAATGTAATATACTTATACCTTCTACAGATCTATGGACATTTTGCAACAATATCATTACTACTGTATCTGCGTTAGATATGTAATATACCTTTAATAGCAATACCATTATTACTATATCAGCATTAGATATGTAATATACATTGTATAACAATATCATTATTACTATATGTGCATTAGGTGTGTAATATACATTTAATAACAATATCATTAGTACCATATACGAATTAGATATGTAATATACATTAAATAACAATATCATTATTACTGTATCTGCATCAGATATGTAATATACATTTAACAACAATATCATTATTACTATATCTACATTAGAAATAATGTAATATACTGATTACTTCATACAGATCTATGGACATTCAGTAACAATATCATTCCTACTATATCTGCGTTAGATATGTAATATACATTTAATAACAATATCATTATTACTATATCAGCATTAGATATGTAATATACATTTAACAACAATATCATTGTTACTATATCTGCATTAGATATGTGATATACATTAATGACAATATCATTATTGCTATATCTGCATTGGATATGCAATATACATTTAATAACAATATCATTATTACTATATGTGCATTAGGTGTGTAATATACATTTAATAACAATATCATTAGTACTATATAAGAATTAGATATGTAATATACATTAAATAACAATTGCATTATTACTATATCTGCATTAGATATGTGATATACATTTAATAACAATATCATTATTGCTATATCTGCATTGGATATGTAATATACATTTAATAACAATATCATTATTACTACTATATCTTCATTAGATATAATGTAATATACTGATACCTTCCTACAGATCTATGGACATTTAGTAACAATATCATTCCTACTATATCGGCGTTAGATATGTAATATACGTTTAATAACAATATCATTATTACTATATCAGCATAAGATATGTAATATACATTTATCTACAATATCATTATTACTATATCTGCATTAGATATGTGATATTCATTTAATAACAATATCATTATTACTATATCTATATTAGATATGTAATATATTGATATCTTCCTACAGAATCAATGTACATTTAGTAATAATGTTATTATTCCTATATCTGCATTAGCTATGTAATATACATTTAATAACAATATCATTATTGCTACTACATCTTCATTAGATATAACGTAATATACTGATACCTTCCCACAGGTCTATGGCCATTAAGTAACAATATCATTCCTACTATATCTGCGTTAGATATGTAATATGCATTTAATAACAATATCATTATTACTACTATATCTTCATTAGATATAATGTAATATACTGATACCTTCCTACAGATCTATGGACATTTAGTAACAATATCATGCCTACTATATCTGCGTTAGATATGTAATATACATTTAATAACAGTATCATTATTACTATATCAGCATTAGATATGTAATATACATTGTATAACAATATCATTATTACTATATCTGCATTAGATATGTGATATTCATTTAATAACAATATCATTATTGCTATATCTGCATTGGATATGTAATATACATTTAATAACGATATCATTATTACTACTATATCTTCATTAGATATAATGTAATATACTTATACCTTCTACAGATCTATTGACATTTGCAACAATATCATTACTACTGTATCTGCGTTAGATATGTAATATACGTTTAATAACAATATCATTATTACTATATCAGCATTAGATATGTAATATACATTTAGTAATAATGTTATTATTACTATATCTGCATTAGCTATGTAATATACATTTAATAACAATATCAATATTACTACTACATCTTCATTAGATATAACGTAATATACTGATACCTTCCTACAGGTATATGGACATTTAGTAACAATATCATTCCTACTATATCTGCATTAGATATGTGATATACATTTAATAACAATATCATTATTACTATATCTGCATTAGCTATGTAATATACATTTAATAACAATATCATTATTACTACTATATCTTCATTAGATATAATGTAATATACTGATACCTTCCTACAGATCTATGGACATTTAGTAACAATATCATGCCTACTATATCTGCGTTAGATATGTAATATACATTTAATAACAACATCATTATTACTATATCAGCATTAGATATGTAATATACATTGTATAACAATATCATTATTACTATATGTGCATTAGGTGTGTAATATACATTTAATAACATTATCATTAGTACCATATAAGAATTAGATATGTAATATACATTAAATAACAATATCATTATTACTATATTGCATCAGATATGTGATATACATTTAATAACAATATCATTATTACTATATCAGCATTAGATATGTAATATACATTGTATAACAATATCATTATTACTATATGTGCATTTGGTGTGTAATATACATTTAATAACAATATCATTAGTACCATATCTGAATTAGATATGTAATATACACTTAATAACAATATCATTATTACTATATGTGCATTTGGTGTGTAATATACATTTAATAACAATATCATTAGTACCATATCTGAATTAGATATGTAATATACACTTAATAACAATATCATTATTACTATACCTGCATTAGATATGTGATATACATTTAATAACATATCATTATTACTACTATATCTTCATTAGATATAATGTAATATACTGATACCTTCCTACAGATCTATGGACATTTAGTAACAATATCATGCCTACTATATCTGCGTTAGATATGTAATATACATTTAATAACAACATCATTATTACCATATCAGCATTAGATATGTAATATACATTGTATAACAATATCATTATTACTATATGTGCATTAGGTGTGTAATATACATTTAATAAAATTATCATTAGTACCATATAAGAATTAGATATGTAATATACATTAAATAACAATATCATTATTACTATATTGCATCAGATATGTGATATACATTTAATAACAATATCATTATTACTATATCAGCATTAGATATGTAATATACATTGTATAACAATATCATTATTACTATATGTGCATTTGGTGTGTAATATACATTTAATAACAATATCATTAGTACCATATCTGAATTAGATATGTAATATACACTTAATAACAATATCATTATTACTATATGTGCATTTGGTGTGTAATATACATTTAATAACAATATCATTAGTACCATATCTGAATTAGATATGTAATATACATTTGATAACAATAGCATTATTACTATATGAGCATTAGATATGTAATATACATTGTATAACAATATCATTATTACTATATGTGCATTAGGTGTGTAATATACATTTAATAACAATATCATTAGTACCATATAAGAATTAGATATGTAATATACATTAAATAACAATATCATTATTACTGTATTTGCATTAGATATGTAATATACATTTAACAACAATATCATTATTACTATATCTACATTAGAAATAACGTAATATACTGATACCTTCCTACAGGTCTATGGACATTTAGTAACAATATCATTCCTACTATAACTGCGTTAGATATGTAATATACATTTAATAACAATATCATTATTACTATATCAGCATTAGATATGTGATATCCATTTAATAACAATATCAATATTACTATATCTGCATTAGATATGTAATATACATTTAATAACAATACCATTATTACTACTATATCTTCATTAGATATAATGTAATATACTGATACCTTCCTACAGATCTATGGACATTTAGTAACAATATCATGCCTACTATATCTGCGTTAGATATGTAATATACATTTAATATCAATATCATTATTACTATACCAGCATTAGATATGTAATATAGATTGTATAACAATATCATTATTACTATGTGTGCATTAGATATGTAATATACATTTAATAACAATATCGTTATTACTATATCTGCATTAGATATGTGATATACATTTAATAACAATATCATTATTACTATATCTACATTAGAAATAATGTAATATACTGATTACTTCATACAGATCAATGTACATTTAATTACAATACAATTATTACTATATCTGCATTAGATATGTAATATACACTTAATAACAATATCATTATTACTATATCTGCATTAGATATGTGATATACATTTAATAACAATATCATTATTACTATATGTGCATTAGGTGTGTAATATACATTTAATGACAATATCATTAGTACCGTATAAGAATTAGATATGTAATATACATTAAATAACAATATCATTATTACTGTATCTGCATTAGATATGTAATATACATCTAACAACAATATCATTATTACTATATCTACATTAGAAATAATGTAATATACTGATTACTTCATACAGATCTATGGACATTTAGTAACAATATCATTCCTACTATATCTGCGTTGGATATGTAGTATACATTTAATAACAATATCATTATTACTATATCAGCATTAGATATGTAATATACATTGCATAACAATATCATTATTACTATATGTGCATTAGCTGTGTAATATACATTTAATAACAATATCATTAGTACCATATAAGAATTAGATATGTAATATACATTAATAACAATATCATTATTACTGTATCTGCATCAGATATGTAATATACATTTAACAACAATATCATCATTACTATATCTACATTAGAATAATGTAATATACTGATTACTTCATACAGATCTATGGACATTTAGTAACAATATCATTCCTACTATATCTGCGTTAGATATGTAATATACATTTAATAACAATACCATTATTACTATATCAGCATTAGATATGTAATATACATTGTATAACAATATCATTATTGCTATATCTGCATTGGATATGTAATATACATTTAATAACAATATCATTATTACTATATCTGCATCAGATATGTAATATACATTTAATAACAATATCATTATTACTAGTATATCTTCATTAGATATAATGTAATATACTGATACCTTCCTACAGATCTATGGACATTTTGTAACAATATCATGCCTACTATATCTGCGTTAGATATGTAATATACATTTAATAGCAATACCATTATTACTATATCAGCATTAGATATGTGATATACATTTAATAACAATATCAGCATTAGATATGTAATATACATTTAATAACAATACCATTATTACTACTATATCTTCATTAGATATAATGTAATATACTGATACCTTCCTACAGATCTATGGACATTTAGTAACAATATCATGCCTACTATATCTGCGTTAGATATGTAATATACATTTAATATCAATATCATTATTACTACACCAGCATTAGATATGTAATATAGATTGTATAACAATATCATTATTACTATATGTGCATTAGGTATGTAATATACATTTAATAACAATATCGTTATTACTATATCTGCATTAGATATGTGATATACATTTAATAACAATATCATTATTACTATATCTACATTAGAAATAATGTAATATACTGATTACTTCATACAGATCAATGTACATTTAATTACAATACAATTATTACTATATCTGCATTAGATATGTAATATACACTTAATAACAATATCATTATTACTATATCTGCATTAGATATGTGATATACATTTAATAACAATATCATTATTACTATATGTGCATTAGGTGTGTAATATACATTTAATGACAATATCATTAGTACCGTATAAGAATTAGATATGTAATATACATTAAATAACAATATCATTATTACTGTATCTGCATTAGATATGTAATATACATCTAACAACAATATCATTATTACTGTATCTACATTAGAAATAATGTAATATACTGATTACTTCATACAGATCTATGGACATTTAGTAACAATATCATTCCTACTATATCTGCGTTGGATATGTAGTATACATTTAATAACAATATCATTATTACTATATCAGCATTAGATATGTAATATACATTGTATAACAATATCATTATTACTATATGTGCATTAGCTGTGTAATATACATTTAATAACAATATCATTAGTACCATATAGAATTAGATATGTAATATACATTAATTAACAATATCATTATCACTGTATCTGCATCAGATATGTAATATACATTTAACAACAATATCATCATTACTATATCTACATTAGAAATAATGTAATATACTGATTACTTCATACAGATCTATGGACATTTAGTAACAATATCATTCCTACTATATCTCCGTTACATATGTAATATACATTTAATAACAATACCATTATTACTATATCAGCATTAGATATGTAATATACATTTAATAACAATATCATTATTGCTATATCTGCATTAGATATGTAATATACATTTAATAACAATATCATTATTACTATATCTGCATTAGCTATGTAATATACATTTAATAACAATATCATTATTACTAGTATATCTTCATTAGATATAATGTAATATACTAATACCTTCCTACAGATCTATGGACATTTTGTAACAATATCATGCCTACTATATCTGCGTTAGATATGTAATATACATTTAATAACAATATCATTATTACTACTATATCTTCATTAGATATAATGTAATATACTTATACCTTCTACAGATCTATGGACATTTTGCAACAATATCATTACTACTGTATCTGCGTTAGATATGTAATATACCTTTAATAACAATACCATTATTACTATATCAGCATTAGATATGTAATATACATTGTATAACAATATCATTATTACTATATGTGCATTAGGTGTGTAATATACATTTAATAACAATATCATTAGTACCATATACGAATTAGATATGTAATATACATTAAATAACAATATCATTATTACTGTATCTGCATCAGATATGTAATATACATTTAACAACAATATCATTATTACTATATCTACATTAGAAATAATGTAATATACTGATTACTTCATACAGATCTATGGACATTCAGTAACAATATCATTCCTACTATATCTGCGTTAGATATGTAATATACATTTAATAACAATATCATTATTACTATATCAGCATTAGATATGTAATATACATTTAACAACAATATCATTGTTACTATATCTGCATTAGATATGTGATATACATTAATGACAATATCATTATTGCTATATCTGCATTGGATATGCAATATACATTTAATAACAATATCATTATTACTATATGTGCATTAGGTGTGTAATATACATTTAATAACAATATCATTAGTACTATATAAGAATTAGATATGTAATATACATTAAATAACAATTGCATTATTACTGTATCTGCATTAGATATGTGATATACATTTAATAACAATATCATTATTACTATATCAGCATTGGATATGTAATATACATTGTATAACAATATCATTATTACTATATGAGCATTAGATATGTAATATACATTGTATAACAATATCATTATTACTATATGTGCATTGGGTAATATACATTTAATTACAATATCATTAGTACCATATCTGAATTAGATATGTAATATACACTTAATAACAATATCATTATTACTATATCTGCATTAGATATGTGATATACATTTAATAACATATCATTATTGCTATATCTGCATTGGATATGTAATATACATTTAATAACATATCATTATTACTACTATATCTTCATTAGATATAATGTAATATACTGATACCTTCCTACAGATCTATGGACATTTAGTAACAATATCATTATTACTATATCAGCATAAGATATGTAATATACATTTAACAACAATATCATTATTACTATATCTGCATTAGATATGTGATATACATTTAATAACAATATCATTATTACTATATCTATATTAGATATGTAATATATTGATATCTTCCTACAGAATCAATGTACATTTAGTAATAATGTTATTATTCCTATATCTGCATTAGCTATGTAATATACATTTAATAACAATATCATTATTGCTACTACATCTTCATTAGATATAACGTAATATACTGATACCTTCCCACAGGTCTATGGCCATTAAGTAACAATATCATTCCTACTATATCTGCGTTAGATATGTAATATGCATTTAATAACAATATCATTATTACTACTATATCTTCATTAGATATAATGTAATATACTGATACCTTCCTACAGATCTATGGACATTTAGTAACAATATCATGCCTACTATATCTGCGTTAGATATGTAATATACATTTAATAACAGTATCATTATTACTATATCAGCATTAGATATGTAATATACATTGTATAACAATATCATTATTACTATATCTGCATTAGATATGTGATAATCATTTAATAACAATATCATTATTGCTATATCTGCATTGGATATGTAATATACATTTAATAACGATATCATTATTACTACTATATCTTCATTAGATATAATGTAATATACTTATACCTTCTACAGATCTATTGACATTTTGCAACAATATCATTACTACTGTATCTGCGTTAGATATGTAATATACGTTTAATAACAATATCATTATTACGATATCAGCATTAGATATGTAATATACATTTAGTAATAATGTTATTATTACTATATCTGCATTAGCTATGTAATATACATTTAATAACAATATCAATATTACTACTACATCTTCATTAGATATAACGTAATATACTGATACCTTCCTACAGGTATATGGACATTTAGTAACAATATCATTCCTACTATATCTGCATTAGATATGTGATATACATTTAATAACAATATCATTATTACTATATCTGCATTAGCTATGTAATATACATTTAATAACAATATCATTATTACTACTATATCTTCATTAGATATAATGTAATATACTGATACCTTCCTACAGATCTATGGACATTTAGTAACAATATCATGCCTACTATATCTGCGTTAGATATGTAATATACATTTAATAACAACATCATTATTACTATATCAGCATTAGATATGTAATATACATTGTATAACAATATCATTATTACTATATGTGCATTAGGTGTGTAATATACATTTAATAAAATTATCATTAGTACCATATAAGAATTAGATATGTAATATACATTAAATAACAATATCATTATTACTATATTGCATCAGATATGTGATATACATTTAATAACAATATCATTATTACTATATCAGCATTAGATATGTAATATACATTGTATAACAATATCATTATTACTATATGTGCATTTGGTGTGTAATATACATTTAATAACAACATCATTAGTACCATATCTGAATTAGATATGTAATATACACTTAATAACAATATCATTATTACTATATGTGCATTTGGTGTGTAATATACATTTAATAACAATATCATTAGTACCATATCTGAATTAGATATGTAATATACACTTAATAACAATATCATTATTACTATACCTGCATTAGATATGTGATATACATTTAATAACAATATCATTATTACTACTATATCTTCATTAGATATAATGTAATATACTTATACCTTCTACAGATCTATTGACATTTTGCAACAATATCATTACTACTGTATCTGCGTTAGATATGTAATATACGTTTAATAACAATATCATTATTGCTATGTCAGCATTAGATATGTAATATTCATTTAACAACAATATCATTATTACTATATCTGCATTAGATATGTGATATACATTTAATAACAATATCATTATTGCTATATCTGGATTGGATATGCATATACATTTAATAACAATATCATTATTACTACTATATCTTCATTAGATATAATGTAATATACTTATACCTTCTACAGATCTATGGACGTTTTGCAACAATATCATCACCACGATATCTGCGTTAGATATGTAATATACGTTTAATAACATATCATTATTACTATATCAGCATTAGATATGTAATATACATTTAATAACAATATCATTATTACTACTATATCTTCATTAGATATAATGTAATATACTGATACCTTCCTACAGATCTATGGACATTTAGTAAAAATATCATTCCTACTATATCTGCGTTAGATATGTAATATACATTTAATAACAATATCATTATTACCATATCAGCATTAGATATGTAATATACATTTAACAACAATATCATTATTACTATATCTGCATTAGATATGTGATATACATTTAATAACAATATCATTATTGCTATATCTGCATTGGATATGTGATATACATTTAATAACAATATCAATATTACTATATCTGCATTAGATATGTAACATACATTTAATAACAATATCATTATTACTACTATATCTTCATTAGATATAATGTAATATACTGATACCTTCCTACAGATCTATGGACATTTAGTAACAATATCATGCCTACTATATCTGCGTTAGATATGTAATATACATTAATATCAATACCATTATTACTATATCAGCATTAGATATGTAATATACATTGTATAACAATATTATTATTACTATATGTGCATTAGGTGTGTAATATACATTTGATAACAATATCATTATTACCATATCTGAATTAGATATGTAATATACACTTAATAACAATATCAGTATTGCTATATCTGCATTAGATATGTGATATACATTTAATAACAACATCATTATTGCTATATCTGCATTGGATATGTAATATATATTTAATAACAATATCATTATTACTACTATATCTTCATTAGATATAATGTAATATACTTATACCTTCTACAGATCTATTGACATTTTGCAACAATATCATTACTACTGTATCTGCGTTAGATATGTAATATACGTTTAATAACAATATCATTATTACTATGTCAGCATTAGATATGTAATATACATTTAACTACAATATCATTATTACTATATCTGCATTACATATGTAATATATTGATATCTTCCTACAGATCAATGTACATTTAGAAATAATGTTATTATTACTATATCTGCATTAGCTATGTAATATACATTTAATAACAATATCATTATTGCTACTACATCTTCATTAGATATAACGTAATATACTGATACCTTCCTACAGGTCTATGGACATTTAGTAACAATATCATTCCTACTATATCTGCGTTAGATATGTAATATACATTTAATAACAATATCATTATTACTATATCAGCATTAGATATGTAATATACATTGTATAACAATATCATTATTACTATATGTGCATTAGGTGTGTAATATACATTTAATAACAATATCATAGTACCATATCTGAATTAGATATGTAATATACACTTAATAACAACATCATTATTACTATATCTGCATTAGATATGTGATATACATTTAATAACAATATCATTATTACTATATCTGCATTAGATATGTAATATACATTTAATAACAATATCATTATTACTACTATATCTTCATTAGATATAATGTAATATACTGATACCTTCCTACAGATCTATGGACATTTAGTAACAATATCATGCCTACTATATCTGCGTTAGATATGTAATATACATTTAATATCAATACCATTATTACTATATCAGCATTAGATATGTAATATACATTGTATAACAATATTATTATTACTATATGTGCATTAGGTGTGTAATATACATTTGATAACAATATCATTATTACCATATCTGAATTAGATATGTAATATACACTTAATAACAATATCAGTATTGCTATATCTGCATTAGATATGTGATATACATTTAATAACAATATCATTATTGCTATATCTGCATTGGATATGTAATATATATTTAATAACAATATCATTATTACTACTATATCTTCATTAGATATAATGTAATATACTTATACCTTCTACAGATCTATTGACATTTTGCAACAATATCATTACTACTGTATCTGCGTTAGATATGTAATATACGTTTAATAACAATATCATTATTACTATGTCAGCATTAGATATGTAATATACATTTAACAACAATATCATTATTACTATATCTGCATTAGATATGTGATATACATTTAATAACAATATCATTATTGCTATATCTGGATTGGATATGCAATATACATTTAATAACAATATCATTATTACTACTATATCTTCATTAGATATAATGTAATATACTTATACCTTCTACAGATCTATGGACATTCTGCAACAATATCATTACTACTATATCTGCGTTAGATATGTAATATACGTTTAATAACAATATTGTAGGCGATTGTGTGGAAATTTTGTTTGAATTGGTAGTGGAAAGGCACTGATAAATTCTTATCACTGAATTGGAACTTCGAGGAGGAATTTAAAAACACTTTCACTTGTAATTCGTGTATTTAATAAAGATATTACTCGTCGTGCGTATAATTTACAATTCGTCAATTTATTTGTTGATTGAAACAAAGCTGTTCACTTATACTGAACTTTACTAAATATGAACTGGTTATAATTGGTTTGGATATTTGGTCGCTGTTATCGCCTTGATTGCTTTCACACTAATAATTCGGATTCGGCAGTTCCACATGGGAATCGGTAATCGCGGCGCTCTAGTCGCCGCTGCGACTGTTAATCTTTAAAATATTGGTGAAGTCGCTAACGGCGCTCTCGTTCGTTATCGACCGAGAGCATTAGAATTTTTGTGGTAATTTCACGACGCATCCGTGAACACGCCGCCCCCCGTTGAATGAATTCATTCAACAAGAGTGATGCAATATAGTGAACGTGATTGGAAATTACTAGTGATTGGAATGTGGAACCTTAACAATGATTATGGTGTCGGCGATAAAGGTAAGTTTAAATAATTATGTGATTACAATTTAAGAATTCGCTCGGATATACATTAACTGGTATTAATCGTGGTATCGTGAAAATATAACTACGCATTACTATTTGGCGTCGTAGATTCTGTGACTTCGGCGTTGATCGCGATCGGAAGGAAACATAGTTTGGAGATGGGACGTTTATATTCGGAATTCGCTGTTTTTAGTGTGACGACTCGGACGAGGCCATCGTCTCCTGGATGACACGCAGTAATTCGTCCGAGTTCCCATCGACTTGGTGGAAGGTTCTGACTACGAAGCAGGACAAGCTGACCTACTTTGGTAAGATTTTGCGTAGTTTTCCATTTCGGTCGTTGGTGTAAGGTGTGTAGATAGTCGTTGCGCCACGCTTTCCAGAATGTTTCGGTGATTTTTTGTACAAGTTGCCAGCGCGATAATCTATTGTCCCGGACATCAAATACGGTCGGTTCTGGTGACGCTAGTAAAGCGGTTCCGATTAAGAAATGTCCCGGTGTCAACGTGTTGTAATCGTCGAGACAATCGGATTCGGCACCGAGCGGTCGTGAGTTAAGACATGCTTCTACTCGGCATAATAAGGTTAGCATTTCTTCAAACGTTAAAGTATGCGAGCCAATAGTGCGTTTGAGATGGTGTTTTACGCTTTTCACTGCTGCTTCCCATAATCCGCCGAAATGGGGAGCGTTCGGGGGCAAGAAATGCCATTCAACTCCGTCGGTTGCTAATTGGTTGCCAAAATCGGGGTTTTTAGTTGCCGAGCGAAAAGCAGCGGTTAACTCACGATTCGCGCCTTGAAATGTGGTTCCGTTGTCAGAATACATTGTTTTCGGAAGGCCGCGGCGAGACACAAATCGTTGATAGGCGGCCATGAACGCTGCGGAGCTATAATCGCTGACGAGCTCAATGTGGATTGCTTTAATTGTCAAGCAAACAAAAACCGCGATGTAAGCTTTGTGAGCTTTGTGACCGCGACCGGATGTTGTTCGGACCTGAATTGGGCCTGCATAATCGACCCCGGTGTTAATAAATGGTCGTTCTACCTTGGTGACTCGAGAGACGGGCAAGTTTCCCATGAGCTCGGACGGCACTACAGCTTTTTCCCGAGTGCACGCCACGCATTTATATAAAACACTGCGGATTGTAGCGCGTGCTCGAATAATCCAGTATTCGTTGCGTAAGTGTGCAAGCGTGAGTTTCGGACCTGCGTGTAACAAATTGCGGTGTGTGCTCTCAATTAATAAGGTTAGGAGTGGATGTGATCGAAGAATGATCGGTGTCTTTGCATTTTTTTCTAGTTGGGAGTTTGCTAGCCGTCCCCGTGCTCGAATTAACCCTTCCGAATCTAAGTACGGAGTTAATGAGAGGAGAGGACTTGTTTTTGGGATTGGTTTGGATGACCTTAAGGCTCTCCTCTCCTCTGGAAAGGCCTCTTGTTGCAACTTTTTTAACCAGTACAATTTGGCTTGCTTAACTAAATTTGGAGTCAGAATTATTGATGAAGCAGATGCCTTAATACATCTCGTGGGAAGGTTTTGGTCAGGTTGACTTTTAATTCTTACGCGAAGGGTTTGGATGAAGCGAAGTAAGTATGCCGTTACTCGCAATAGTTTCGACCATGAAGAATATCGAAATGTTAATTCCCATTGATCAACACAGGTAGCCATGCTCTGGAGGCTCGACTGTTTTTCTTCAAGCGACGTGTTTGGAGACGATAAGTTCCTGTCGGTGGGCCACGAGGACGTTTTTAGCCATTGCGGACCAGACCACCATAACAGGTAATCTTTTAATTTTTGGATTGGCATTCCCCGCGAAGCGCAATCGGCTGGATTTTCATTGGTGGGCACGTAATGCCATTGCGCATGTGACACAAGATTTTGTACCTTTGCAACGCGGTTTGCCACGAACGGTTTCCATCGAGTGGCTGATTGATTCAGCCATGCGAGAGTTACGCGAGAATCCGTCCAACAATGACATTCGATCGATTGCTCTTTTAGTGCGGTGGATACAAATTTTAAAAGTTGGGCGAGAAGAAGTGCGGCGCACAACTCCAATCGAGGAATACTAATCGTTTTAAGTGGAGCGACCCGCGTTTTGGCTATTAATAGAGAGACAGTAACGGTACCATCAGACAGGATACTTCGTGAATAAACTATCGCGGCGTAAGCTTTGGTTGAGGCATCTGAGAACCCATGCAGGCTCTGCGTTCGAATAGTTCTTGGAGCGATTTTTCGCGGTATGGATAGTTTTTCCAATTCGGGAAGCTGAATACAAAATTTCTGCCATTCAGTGAGAATGGCAGCTGGAAGAATATCATCCCAATCGCAACGAAGTGACCAGAGTTTCTGGATATAAATTTTTGCTACAATGATGACTGGAGAGATCCACCCTAAAGGGTCGTACAGTTTCGCTATCGTTGACAGGACTGTTCGTTTAGTGTTGGCTGGGTTGATTGTAAGGATTTGGTTTGAAACTTTAAAACGAAATTGATCCAAAGCGGGATTCCAAATTATTCCAAGGACCGAAATTATTTCATGAACTTGCAAGGATTTGCTGGTTGCGAGGCCGTGATCCTCTGGATTCATATCAGTGAGCAAGGCTGGGTCATTGCTGGCCCACTTTCGTAACGAGAAGCCACCTTTGGCGAGAAGCGTTTTAATTTGGTTTCGCAATTGGCGAACTGATTCGAGGCTATCGCCACCAAAAAGAAAATCATCAACATAGGCTTGGTCCCGGATTATTGAAATTGCGTCGGGAAAATTCGATCCCTCATCCTCGACGAGCTGTTGCAAAACTCGCAAGGCAAGATACGGAGCTGGAGCAGTCCCATAAGTGACTGTGAGGAGTTGATATTCCTCAACGGCCCCATGTGGAGAATCGCGCCAAAGAATTCTTTGGTAATCGAGGTCTTGAGGATCGACTAGTATCTGGCGATACATTTTTGCAACATCCGCCGTATAAACAAATTGGAATTGACGCCATCGAATTAATATGGATACCAGATCTTGTTGGAGTTTCGGCCCGGTGAAAAGATGATCGTTAAGTGACGTCCCGTTAGACGTTTTGCGTGATGCATTAAAAACAACGCGAAGGCGAGTTGTGGCGCTACTTTCACGAATAACAGCGTGATGCGGTATATAATAACAATTTCGAGTATTTGGTGGAAGAGAATTGACTTTTTTCATGTGTCCGAGAGCTTGGTACTCTGCAAGGAAGGTTTTATACTCATCTGCTTTGGATGAGTCGCGACGAAGACGATTCTCTAATGAATGAAGACTTTTTAATGCTCCGGATCGTGATTCTCCTAACGGAATGGGAGGTTTGGTTTTAAATGGTAGTCGAACGATATAGCGTCCATTTGGTGCGCGGTAATGCGTGGATTGGAAGTGTGATTCGCAATTCTTATTTTCAGGAGTCAGGATCGTAGGAGTGAAAACGTCCTCAAGTTCCCAGAACCGGCGTAGATCCTGGTCGAGGTTTTCGAGGATTGAAAGGTGGTGAATTCCGACTGTGGAAGACGAGGATTGGCATTGGATCGGACCTGAGAGTATCCATCCTATCGTGGTATTTTGAGCGACAGGATTACACGCAGGGCCCTTTCTCACCCCTTGCAATAAAAGTTGGCCATAAAGATCCGCTCCAATGATGATATCAATTGGGTCCGAGCTCATCGGTTCCTTGTCCGCAAGGTTCAAATCTGCAAGGTGAGACCAATTAGCTTGTGCATGGGTTCGCGCGGGTACATACCTGGTTAACGATTTCATTATAATAGCGGTGGTCGAATATGCAGGTTCATTCGATTCAGCCGGCGTGATAATAATAGCAGCCACTTGAGTAGCATGAGAATGGTTTTCACCGATTCCGGTAATGCGTGTGTGCTGCCTAGTGCGATCAAGACGGAGCGACTGAGCTAAATGATCCGTTATGAGTGTAGCGGCTGAGCCTTGGTCAAGCAACGCTCGAGCACTGATGCATCGGCCCTGGCTAGAATGTACTCGGACGCGTGCTGTCGAGAGAAGAATACTTGCATTAGTAAGCGTACCAGAAGCGACATTTGTACTTATCTCGATTTCGGTTTCGGAAGTAGCGGAGCTCGTCTGCGGTATTGGCGGTGCAACGTCCTTGGCGGTCGAAAAATGTAATAATGTGTTATGCCGTTGGTTGCATTCTTTACAAAGATGAGGGCTCTTACAATGTGCGGCAGCATGCTTGATTGAAAAACAATTTACGCACCGTTTCTGTTGCTTAATAAAATTGAAGCGATCAGATTTTGTTTTTGAAAGAAATGACGGACATTGATATATTAAATGATTTTGCCGACAGACGGGGCAGATTATTTTGGTCGAAGTCGTGGAATGCGCAGATATATTTTTTGGTTTGATCGATTTATATTTTTCCGCTTCGCTTTGTTTGTCGCGTTTGGTTTCCGGTAGACTTTCTAAAGCGCGAATTCTCTTAAGCAAAAACGCATCGAATTCGTCGTAGGTGGGAAATTCGGTATTATCGCTGAGAGTGAATTCCCATGCTTTTCGCGACGCGCGATCTAATTTTTGAGCTCCGAGAAAAACAATTACGTCACTCCAATTATCAACCGGGCGGTTTAAATTTCGGAGCATTTGAAGCGAAACGTTTATTTTGTCACGTAACATTTTCAAATCATGCGGTGTTTCGGACGAAACAGATGGTAACGAAAACAAGGTATTCAAATGGGTTGATATTAACCGACGTTTGTTATCGTAGCGCGTTGTTATTATTTTCCACGCGACTTCAAAATTGTTTTCGGTTACAGGTAGGTGACTAACGGCTTCGCTCGCTTCGCCCGCTAGCGAGGAGCACAAAAAATGGAGACGTTCAACGTTCGTTAAGGAAGCATTGTTGATCACCATGGAGGTGAAACGGTCACGGTAACTTTCCCACTCCGTGAACTTTCCATCGAAGGACGGCAATTGTATCTTTGGTAAGTGAGCCGTTTGTCGTGACGTCACTGAATTTGAAAAACTTACGTTTGCTGATGGCTCGGTTGTAGGTGTGACCTGGGCTAGTATTTCCGCCATGAAGTCCATTGCTTCCTGATACCGCTCCTCGGCCTGGATAAAATGATTCTCAACGAAGTACGGTAGGCTGGACCTCGTCTTTTGATCGATACAGGCGGTGATCCTTGAGTCCAGATCTTGACTTTGTTGATACGCTTCTTTCAGCATGGTCATCCGGTTTTGGGTTGTTGCTGCGGTCATCTTGGTTTGCCCCAGCTTCTTGAAATTGGTGAGCGCTCGGTCAATTGAGCGCATGGTTTGCATTTGCTTATGCAGTAGTTCTTCGAGAGTGCTCATGGCCGTTAACGGTTTAATTTTCGAATTGTAGGTGGACGAGTACCTGGTTGATTTTCCTCGATCCCAATCCGGCTCGAAGGACCAATTTTATGTAGGCGATTGAGTGGAAAATTTGTTTGAATTGGTAGTGGAAAGGCACTGATAAATTCTTATCACTGAATTGGAACTTCGAGGAGGAATTTAAAAACACTTTCACTTGTAATTCGTGTATTTAATAAAGATATTACTCGTCGTGCGTATAATTTACAATTCGTCAATTTATTTGTTGATTGAAACAAAACTGTTCACTTATACTGAACTTTACTAAATATGAACTGGTTATAATTGGTTTGGATATTTGGTCGCTGTTATCGCCTTGATTGCTTTCACACTAATAATTCGGATTCGGCAGTTCCACATGGGAATCGGTAATCGCGGCGCTCTAGTCGCCGCTGCGACTGTTAATCTTTAAAATATTGGTGAAGTCGCTAACGGCGCTCTCGTTCGTTATCGACCGAGAGCATTAGAATTTTTGTGGTAATTTCACGACGCATCCGTGAACAAATATACATTTAGTAATAATGTTATTATTACTATATCTGCATTAGATATGTAATATACATTTAATAACAATATCATTATTACTACTATATCTTCATTAGATATAATGTAATATACTGATACCTTCCTACAGATCTATGGACATTTAGTAAAAATATCATTCCTACTATATCTGCGTTAGATATGTAATATACATTTAATAACAATATCATTATTACCATATCAGCATTAGATATGTAATATACATTTAACAACAATATCATTATTACTATATCTGCATTAGATATGTGATATACATTTAATAACAATATCATTATTGCTATATCTGCATTGGATATGTGATATACATTTAATAACAATATCAATATTACTATATCTGCATTAGATATGTAATATACATTTAATAACAATATCATTATTACTACTATATCTTCATTAGATATAATGTAATATACTGATACCTTCCTACAGATCTATGGACATTTAGTAACAATATCATGCCTACTATATCTGCGTTAGATATGTAATATACATTTAATATCAATACCATTATTACTATATCAGCATTAGATATGTAATATACATTGTATAACAATATTATTATTACTATATGTGCATTAGGTGTGTAATATACATTTGATAACAATATCATTATTACCATATCTGAATTAGATATGTAATATACACTTAATAACAATATCAGTATTGCTATATCTGCATTAGATATGTGATATACATTTAATAACAATATCATTATTGCTATATCTGCATTGGATATGTAATATATATTTAATAACAATATCATTATTACTACTATATCTTCATTAGATATAATGTAATATACTTATACCTTCTACAGATCTATTGACATTTTGCAACAATATCATTACTACTGTATCTGCGTTAGATATGTAATATACGTTTAATAACAATATCATTATTACTATGTTAGCATTAGATATGTAATATACATTTAACTACAATATCATTATTACTATATCTGCATTACATATGTGATATATTGATATCTTCCTACAGATCAATGTACATTTAGAAATAATGTTATTATTACTATATCTGCATTAGCTATGTAATATACATTTAATAACAATATCATTATTGCTACTTCATCTTCATTAGATATAACGTAATATACTGATACGTTCCTACAGGTCTATGGACATTTAGTAACAATATCATTCCTACTATATCTGCGTTAGATATGTAATATACATTTAATAACAATATCATTATTACTATATCAGCATTAGATATGTAATATACATTGTATAACAATATCATTATTACTATATGTGCATTAGGTGTGTAATATACATTTAATAACAATATCATAAGTACCATATCTGAATTAGATATGTAATATACACTTAATAACAACATCATTATTACTATATCTGCATTAGATATGTGATATACATTTAATAACAATATCATTATTACTATATCTGCATTAGATATGTAATATACATTTAATAACAATATCATTATTACTACTATATCTTCATTAGATATAATGTAATATACTGATACCTTCCTACAGAACTATGGACATTTAGTAAAAATATCATTCCTACTATATCTGCGTTAGATATGTAATATACATTTAATAACAATATCATTATTACCATATCAGCATTAGATATGTAATATACATTTAATAACAATATCATTATTACTATATCTGCATTAGATATGTGATATACATTTAATAACAATATCATTATTGCTATATCTGCATTGGATATGCAATATACATTTAATAACAATATCATTATTACTACTATATCTTCATTAGATATAATGTAATATACTTATACCTTCTACAGATCTATGGACATTCTGCAACAATATCATTACTACTATATCTGCGTTAGATATGTAATATACGTTTAATAACAATATCATTATTACTATATCAGCATTAGATATGTAATATACATTTAATAACAATATCATTATTACTACTATATCTTCATTAGATATAATGTAATATACTGATACCTTCCTACAGATCTATGGACATTTAGTAAAAATATCATTCCTACTATATCTGCGTTAGATATGTAATATACATTTAATAACAATATCATTATTACCATATCAGCATTAGATATGTAATATACATTTAACACAA
>NW_025791058.1:0-22471 GCF_907164935.1 Osmia bicornis bicornis
ATTAAATAACTTTTATTATTTTAAATTTATTATTTATATACTTATATAAATTTATTAAATTTAAATAAAAATTTAATTTTATAATATAAATTAAATTTTAAAAGAACGTTAGGTTATATTTTATTAAATATTAACCCCTTATTATTTTAAATTTATTATTTATATACTTATATAAATTTATTAAATTTAAATAAAATTTAATTTATATTATAAAATTAAATTTTAAAAGAACGTTAGGTTATATTTTATTAAATATAACCTTTTATTATTTTAAATTTATTATTTATATATTTATATAAATTTATTAAATTTAAATAAAATTTAATTTATATTATAAAATTAAATTTTAAAGGAACGAACGTTAGGTTATATATTTTATTAAATATATAACCTCTTATTATTTTAAATTTATTATTTTTTATATTTATATAAATTTATATTTAAATAAAAATTTAATTTTATAATATAAATTAAATTTTAAAAGAACATTAAAATTATATTTTATTAAATATAACCTTATTATTATTTTAAATTTAAATATAAATTTAATTTTATAATATAAATTAAATTTTAAAAGAACATTAAAGTTACATTTTATTAAATATAACTATTATTATTATTTTAAATTTATTATTTATATATTTATATAAATTTTAAATTTAAATAAAAATTTAATTTTATAATATAAATTAAATTTTAAAAGAACGTTAAAATTATATTTTATTAAATATAATCTTATTATTTTAAAATTTATATTTATATACATATAAATTTTAAAAGAATATTAAGATTATATTTAATAAAATATTTTATTCTTAAAATTTATATTTATATAAATATATAATAAATTTTAAATTTAAATTAATTTATTTATAATATGGATATTAGTTATTAATATAACTTTTTAAATTGCAATTAAAATAAATTTTTATAATTATATCTTTATAAATAAACTATTTTTAAGTTATTAGACTCATGATCTAAATAAAGATTAATTTCTTTTATAAATTTAAAATTAATTATAAATATATATATATAATATTATATCTACTAATTTTTTTTAGTACCTTAAAATTCAAATTTTTAAATGCATTTACACTTAGATATAAAAATTATTTAACAATATGCCTGAATAAAGGAATATTTTGATAGAATATTTATGTATAATTTTATACTATTGTTTAATAATTTAATAAATTATATATATATATATATAATATATTTAATTTTAAATTATTTATAAAATTAACTCAATTAAATTTAATAATTAAATTTTTATTTATAATTCTTTCTATATCTATTTTTTTTTTAGAAAATATTTTTTAAAATGAATAATATTAGAATTTTTTTCTCTTATTTTTATTGGATATTTAAATTTTAATAATTTAAATAAAATTCCTAGATTAATTTATTTTTTTATTTCTAGAATTTCTAGTTTATTAATTTTTATAAATTTTATTTATTCAATAAATTATTTAATTATTCAATTTAAAACTAATAATTTAATTTTAATATTTAGATTATTCTTAAAATTAGGAATTTTTCCTTTTAATTTATGAATAATTTATTCATTTTCTTTTCTTTCTTGAAATGAAATTTTTTTTTTTTCTACATTTGCAAAAATTATTCCTATTAATTTAATTAGATCATATATTAATTTTAATTTTTTTTTATTAATATTTTTAATTATAAATAGAATTATTGCATCAATTTTTATTATAGAAGAAATAAATTTAAAAAAAATCTTAGTTTTTTCTTCAATAAATCATTCTTCTTATTTAATTTTTATTTCATTTTTTAATTCTCAAACATTTATTTTTTATTTTATTATTTATTTATTAAATACATTTTTATTAATTTATTTACTTGAAAAAATAAATTTTAAAAATAAAATTTTTACTTTAAATTTAAATAGAATAAAAAATTTTAATTATCTTTTTATTATTATTATTTTTTCTTATAGAATATTACCTCCTTTTAGATCTTTTATAGCAAAATGATTTTTTTTTAATGAAAATATTTTAATTCAAAAATCTATTTTTTTTTTAATTATTTTGGCAATTTCTAGAGTAATTATAACTTGAAGTTATCTAAATATTATAAATTATCAATTTACTTTATCTAAAATTACTAAAAAATCTTGATTAAAATTTCCAAAATTTTATTTTAAAAATAATTTTTACTTATTTATTTTTTAATAGTATTAGAAAAATTTATTTCATTATTAAATTTACATTTTAATCCTTTTTTTCAGGCATAATACTTTAGTTTTTCAAAGATTTTAAGTTAAATAAAACTTTCAACCTTCAAAGTTGATTATATAATATATTTTTAAATCTTAATTAAATGATTTTATTCTACTAATCATAAAGATATTGGAATTCTTTACATAATTTTTGCTTTATGATCTGGAATAATTGGGTCAGCAATAAGAATTATTATTCGAATAGAATTAAGTATCCCAGGTTCATGAATTACTAATGATCAAATTTATAATTCTTTAGTAACTGCACATGCTTTTTTAATAATTTTTTTCTTGTGATACCATTTTTAATTGGAGGATTTGGAAATTGATTAATTCCTTTAATATTAGGAATTCCAGATATAGCTTTCCCACGAATAAACAATATTAGATTTTGATTATTACCTCCATCTTTAATATTATTACTTTTAAGAAATTTTTTAAATCCAAGTCCTGGAACAGGATGAACAGTTTATCCCCCTTTATCATCAAATTTATTTCATTCTTCTCCTTCAGTTGATTTAGCAATTTTTCTTTACATATTTCAGGTTTATCTTCTATTATAGGTTCATTAAATTTTATTGTTACAATTATTATAATAAAAAATATTTCTTTAAAATATATTCAATTGCCTTTATTTCCTTGATCTGTGTTTATTACTACTATTCTTTTATTATTTTCTTTACCTGTGTTAGCTGGAGCTATTACTATATTATTATTTGATCGAAATTTTAATACATCTTTTTTTGATCCTACAGGAGGAGGAGATCCAATTCTTTATCAACATTTATTTTGATTTTTTGGACATCCTGAAGTTTATATTTTAATTTTACCTGGATTTGGGTTAATTTCTCAAATTATTTCTAATGAAAGAGGAAAAAAAGAAACTTTTGGAAATATTGGAATAATTTATGCTATATTAAGAATTGGACTTTTAGGTTTTATTGTTTGAGCTCATCATATATTTACTGTTGGTTTAGATGTTGATACACGAGCTTATTTTACTTCAGCTACAATAATTATTGCAATTCCAACAGGAATTAAAGTTTTCAGATGATTAGCTACATATCATGGATCTAAATTAAAAATAAATATATCTATTATATGAACTTTAGGATTTATTTTTCTTTTTACTATAGGAGGTTTAACAGGAATTATACTTTCTAATTCTTCTATTGATATTATTTTACATGATACATATTATGTTGTTGGACATTTTCATTATGTTTTATCTATAGGAGCTATTTTTTCTATTATAGCTGCAATCATTCATTGATTTCCATTAATTATTGGACTTTCTATAAATCAATTTTGATTAAAAATTCAATTTTTTTTAATATTTATTGGAGTTAATATAACTTTTTTTCCTCAACATTTTTTAGGAATAATAGGAATACCACGACGATATTCAGATTATCCAGATTCTTATATATGTTGAAATTTATTTTCTTCAATAGGGTCTTTAATTACTTTAAATAGAGTTATTGTTTTAATTTATATTATTTTTGAAAGAATATATACTAAACGAATAATTTTATTTAAATTTAATCAAACAGCATTAGAATGAATAATACATAATCCTCCTATAAATCACTCTTATAGAGAAATTCCTATAATTTTAAAAAATTAATTTAATATGGCAGAATAAGTGCAATAGATTTAAGATCTATATATAAAATTATTAAATTTTTATTAAAAAT
Organism: Osmia bicornis bicornis; assembly: GCF_907164935.1. Classification (NCBI taxonomy): domain Eukaryota; kingdom Metazoa; phylum Arthropoda; class Insecta; order Hymenoptera; family Megachilidae; genus Osmia; species Osmia bicornis. Next base: position 3,943 of record NW_025791058.1, read on the forward strand.
TTCTTCATGGTATATATATTCATTTCAAGATTCTAATTCGCCTTATTCAGATAATTTAATGTCATTTCATAATTTTACTTTAATATTTATATTTATAATTATTTCAATTACATTTTTTATATTAATAGATATTTTTAACAATAAATTTATTAATCGATTTCTTTTAAAACATCATACTATTGAAATTATTTGAACTATTATTCCAGCTATTATTCTTTTATTTATTTGTTTTCCTTCTTTAAAAATTCTTTATTTTACTGATGAATTATGAAATCCAATTTTTTTTACAGTAAAAAGTATTGGACATCAATGATATTGAAGATATGAATATCCTGAATTCAATAATTTTGAATTTGATTCTTATATAAATAAAAATTTTGAATATAATTCTTTTCGATTATTAGATGTAGATAATCGTTTAATTATTCCTTTAAAAATTTCAATTCGAATATTAACTACATCTACTGATGTAATTCATTCTTGAACAGTCCCATCGATAGGGGTAAAAAGAGATGCTACCCCAGGACGTATTAATCAAATAAATATTTTTGCTCTTCGTCCTGGGTTATTTTTTGGGCAATGTTCAGAAATTTGTGGTATAAATCATAGATTTATACCAATTGTTTTAGAATCTACATCTTATAATAATTTTTAAAATGAATTAAAAATTCTATTTAAAAAATTATTTTTAAAAAATAAATTAAAAAAATTAAAAAATAAATTAAAAAATAAATTAAAAAAAATTAGTTAAAAAATAACATTAATTTGTCAAATTAAAATTAATTATTAAATTATTTTTTTAAATTAATCATTAAGTGTCTGAAACAAAATAAGAATTGGTCTTTTAAACCAAATATAGTAAATTTATTTACTCTTAATGAAAATTTTATTCCACAAATAAGTCCTAGTTATTGAATATTAATTTCAATTTTTGAATTATTAATTTTTTATGTATTAATTTTTAAAATATATTTTTTTTCAATTAATATAAAAATTTATTTTCTTAAAAAATCTTTTAAAATTTATAAAATTTTTAATTGAAAATGATAATAAATCTTTTTGAAATTTTTGATCCAACTACAAGTATATTTTTTTCTTTAAATTGAATTAGACCAATATTAATTTTTATTATTTTACCATTAAAATTTTGAATTATCCCGTCTCGATTTGAAATTTTAATTATTTTAATTTCTAAAATTATTTTTTCTGATTTAAAAATTTAACAAAAAAAAATATAAAATAAATATTTTAATTTTTTTTAGATTAATAATTTTTATTGCTTTAAGAAATTTTATGGGATTATTTCCTTATATTTTTACATCAACAAGTCATATTTCATTTAATTTAATTATTGCACTTTCATCATGATTAGGATTTTTTATTTATAGATGATTAAATAAACCTTTAATAATATTAATTCATTTAGTACCTATAAATACTCCTCCTGCTTTAATAAATTTTATAGTAATAATTGAATTAATTAGAAATATTATTCGACCTTTTACTTTAGCTATTCGATTAACTGCAAATATAATTGCAGGACATTTATTATTAACACTTTTAGGAACATTTATTTCTAAATTTTTAATTTTATTACCTTTTACAATTATTCTTCAAAATATATTAATAATTTTAGAAATTGCAGTTTCTATAATTCAAGCATATGTATTTTCAATTCTTTCTTTATTATATTTTTTAGAATCTAAAAATTAATGTCAATTACTTATAATCATCCATTTCATTTAGTTACAAATAGACCTTGGCCAATTATTAATGCTTTTAATTTAATAAATTTTTTATTAAGATTAGTAATATGATTTTTTTTATTAAATTTTTCATTATTTTTTTTTAATTTTTTTATTCTTATTTTTTCAATATTTTTTTGATGGCGAGATGTAATTCGAGAAAGAACCTTTCAAGGATTTCATTCATTTTCAGTTATAAAATTAATAAAATTTAGAATAATCTTATTTATTGTTTCAGAAATTTTTTTTTTATCTCATTATTTTGAGCTTATTTTCATTCTATGAGATCACCGAGAATTGAAATTGGTTTATTATGACCTCCAAAAAATATTATTATATTTAATCCATTTAGAATTCCTTTATTAAATTCTTTAATTTTAATTTCATCTGGAATTTCTTTAACTTGAAGTCATAATAGTTTATTAAATAGAAATTATAAAGAAAGAATAATTTCATTAATAATTACTATTATTTTAGGGATATATTTTTCTTCTTTACAATTTATTGAATATTTAGAAGCTCCATTTTGTTTTAATGATAGAACTTTTGGATCTATTTTTTTATAACTACAGGATTTCATGGATTACATGTAATTATTGGAATTATATTCTTATTTTTTACATTTATTCGATTAATTAATTTACATTTTTCATCTATTCATCATTTTAATTTTGAAGCAGCATCTTGATATTGACATTTTGTAGATGTAGTATGATTATTTTTATATATTTCAATTTATTGATGAATATTTTAAATTAATATATATATATATATATAGTATAATTTATATTACATTTAATTTCCAATTAAAAAACTTAAATAATTTTAATATATATAATTTTAAATATTATATTTTTATTAAGCTTTATTTTTTTTATTATTTTTTTATTAACATTAATTAATTTTTATCTAAGAATATATAAACCTTTAAATCGAGAAAAAATTACCCCATTTGAATGTGGATTTAATGCTCAATCAAATTCACGATTACCTTTTTCTACACAATTTTTTTTAATTACTTTATTATTTTTAATTTTTGATATTGAAATTATTTTAATTTTACCTTCTATTTTTTTAATAAAATCTAAATCTATTTTTTTAATATTAATTATATTAATTTTTATTTTTTTATAATTATTAGTTTATTTATTGAATGAAGTTATAGATTATTAAATTGAATTTTCTAATATATGGATTATAAAAAATCTAATATTAAGTCGAAATTAATTGTAAAAATTACTTCATATATATATATATATATATATATATATATATATATATGTAACTTAATTGAAGCTAAAATAGACCTGCTTAACGCAGATATCTGCATTAAATCTTCAGTATTTTGTGGAGTCCCGGAAGTGGTTGGACTTGGTATGAAATGACCAGCGATTTGAGTGGAATGCGCTATTGGCATAAATGGAGAGGTTAGGTTGATATCATCCCGTAGTTCCAACAGATTTTGTGAAGGGGTAGGTAATGGTGATTTTATGATTGGTGTGATCCTGTCGGTTGGATCTTGATGTATTTTCCTTCTTCTAAGTGATCGGGGTTGAGGCGTGATTGTCGCTTCATCAGAACTGCTGGTATCTTCCGTGTATGTTGGTCTTTTCTCCCGATCTCGTCGCAATTCATGGATGCGTCGACCAATGGTATCCGGCTGAGGGTCCGGGTTTGGTATTGGCACTTTGAACTCCTTGTCTTCTCGTGGAATCAAAGGGAGACAGACTGTAGGAGGGTTCCGGGATAAAGCGTCTGCGTTTTTGTTTATTTTCCCAGGCTTGTGAATAACATCGTACTCGTACTCTAAGAGTCTTAATTTCCATTTTACTAGCCGTGAAGTGGGGTCTTTAACTGAATGTAACCAAACCAGCGGTCGATGATCCGAGACAAGTGTAAATCTTCGTCCGAAGACATATGGTCGGAAATACTGTACTGCGTATACCATGGCTAGACACTCCTTTTCCGTTGCTGAATAATTTCTTTCGGCTGGATTCAAACTTCGAGAAGCGTATGCAATTGGTAAGTCTCGTCCAATTTCCCCTTGGCTTAAAACTGCCCCAATCGCATGATCCGAAGCATCCGTCGTGATAACAAATGGTCGTTCAAAATCTGGATATTGTGTGGCGTCGCTACGCGCTTCCGTTTCCGGCGTTTGATTTTAAATTATTTATTTAACATTTATTCAATTGTTCTTAATGGCAATTGTCTTTGTTTCTCCGGCATTGAATCGTAACGTTGTAAATCGGTTCCGTGAAATTTAGAAATCGTTTTTTAAAAATTGTATTTCCTCTCGTTGAGTTTATCTGTAAGAGTGTTTTAAAGTTCTTGAGAACTTGTGAAATCTTTATTGTTTTCCATTTAAATTGTTAATTGCAAGTTTTATGTGTTACGCGTTTGAACGCCAATGCCTTCTTGGTCGTTATTACTTTTGTGATCTTTGTTGTTATTAAATATTTTTGTGTTATTTAAACAGTTAGAGTTTGTTATTAATTCGTTTAATCCGTTTTGGGTTCGTGATGATTAAATGAAGATCTAATACATGAAGTGAGGTGACGTTTAGAAGAACACGCATTTACCGACAGAAGTTCTACTTTACCATCATCCCACAACTGGTGACCCCGACGGTCGGTGCAGTAGACTGACCGACATTTCAACTTTAACTTTGACCGGATGCCGCTCGCGCGTTCGCCAACCAGGGTCTCGGACCACACAGCTTCCGGTAGCGATCATCCAATCGCCGGCCCGTCCAGGATGGAAAAGACGGAATCAATTGCAACAACAGCAGCAGGAGAAGTCAATGCTGTGGCGAGAGTCAAGCTACCATCTTTTTGGAAAGAGAATCCGCTCTTATGGTTCTCTCAGGTTGACGCTGCTTTTGTTCTATCAAAAATCGTATCGGACGACATCAAATTCCGAAACGTCGTGCTCAACCTGGATCCCACTGTGTTACCTTTCGTCGCTGACATTATTACCAACCCTCCAGAGCATGGCAAGTATGATTGTCTTAAGCAGCGAATTCTAGGGGCTCTTGATGAATCCAGTGAATCGAAGCTTCGCAGGTTGCTCAGAGGACATGGCATGGGTGACGAAAAACCGTCGAATTACTTGCAACGCCTTAGGAATCTTGCAGGTGGCCAGTGCAGTGACTCGGTACTACGAACGTTGTTCTTAGAACAGATGCCTGAGAACATTCGTGTAATCCTTGCCATCAGCGAAGGCATGGATTTAGGGAAGCTTGCTCTTCAAGCGGACAAGATTTATGAAATTGCTAGTCCAGGTGTAGCCACCATTTCGGATGTTCGACCTCCCAGCGTAGTAGATGCTCGACCACTCAGCGTAGCTGCTGTTTCTTCAACCTCTCGGTCTTCTTCGGACTTAAACGACCAACTTTCTGAAATTTTGGCACGTCTGCGTCGGCTTGAAGCTCGCGATACCGGCGATGGTAACGGAAACCGCAGAAGAAATGGGAAATCTTCCAAGCCTCAAGGTTCACGGACTCGTTCTCGGTCGCGTGATGGACTGTGTAGACTCCATTACAAATATGGAGCTGACGCGCGTCACTGTTTTCCTCCATGCAGGTGGATTAACCGTGGGAGTCGGGAAAACTAGTCGCTCCGATGTCTTCGGCGACAGGCATCCCAGGGGCTGAGCAACGTCGCCTCATCGTCAGAGATAGGACGTCTGGTATTCGTTTTTTAGTCGATACCGGAGCCGACGTCTCGGTGATTCCTGCGTCTGTCCGCGATCGCTCAAAGAAGAACAACCTGGTACTCTTCGCTGCCAATGGTTCCAAGATACCGACGTATGGAGAACGTCGTATTTGCTTGGATCTCGGTCTTCGCCGACGAATAGACTGGTCATTCATAGTGTGCGATGTGAATAAGGCCATCATCGGCACGGATTTATTGTCACATTATCACTTGATTCCAGACATCTTCAGACGCAAGCTAATTGATGGTGGAACTCTTCTGGAGGCGCCAGGTCAAGTCTGTTTCGAGGACGTTCCGAAGGTGAGCCGTCTCTCTCGTGATACGCCTTACGCAGATTTGCTCGCAGGGTTTCCAGAGCTCTTCAGGACCTCGATTGTGCCCACTGAAGTCTCGCACAGTGTGGTCCACTTCATCGAAACCGTAGGCCCACCGATTACCGCCAAAGCGCGACGGCTCGCGCCTGACAAATTAAAGGTGGCCAAACAGGAGTTCCAGTATATGATGGAGCAGGGTATTTGCAGACCTTCGAAGAGTCCTTGGGCGAGTCCCCTGCATCTCGTCAAGAAGAAGGATGGCAGCTGGAGACCGTGCGGAGACTATCGTCGTTTGAATCATGTGACTGTTCCAGACAGATATCCGCTGCGATTTATTCAGGACTGCACGAATTTTCTGCATGGCACTACGATCTATTCGACAATAGATTTAATGCGTGCGTATCATCAAGTTCCGGTGCGTGATCAGGACATTCCCAAGACAGCGATCATCACGCCTTTTGGACTTTTTGAATTTCCATTCATGACGTTTGGGTTTAGAAATGCTGCCCAAACGTTTCAGCGTTTCATGGATGAGGTTACCGCTGGTTTAGACTTCTGTTTCGTCTACATTGATGACATCCTCGTTGCCTCGAAGAATGAAGAGGAGCATCGACAGCATTTGGTAATGTTGTTCGAACGTTTAAAAACCTACGGTTTGGTAATTAAACCCGAAAAGTGCAACTGGGGCAAGGACGAAGTTGATTTCCTGGGACATCGCATCAGTGTTGATGGAATAGCACCGCTTCCAAGTAAGGTCCAGGCAATTAAGGACTATTCCGAGCCGCAAGACGTGAAATCCCTGAGGCGTTTCCTCGGCATGATTAATTATTATAATCGCTTCCTAAAGGGGGTTGCTGCGATTCAGGCACCGTTGCAGGCAGCAGTTTCCGGTCCGAGACGGAAAAACTCGGATTGCATTGAATGGACCGACGAAAGAAGACAGGCGTTCTGTCGACTCAAGGACAAGTTGGCTGAAGTCACCCTTTTGGCTTTTCCGGTTCCGGATGCTGACCTCGCATTGCAGACGGACGCTTCTAATACAGCTGTCGGTGCCGCGTTGCAACAGAAGATTCGAGGCTCTTGGCAGCCACTGAGTTTCTTCTCGAAGAAGCTGACCCCGACGGAGCAACGGTACAGCACATATGATAGAGAGCTGTTGGCAGTTTTCAAGGCCGTGAAGCATTTTCGAGACATTCTCGAAGGTCGAGCTTTTCATGTGATCACGGACCATAAACCTTTGGCTTACGCGTTCTCCAGGAAGCTGGAGCAATCATCTCCCAGGCAAGGAAGACAATTAGCGTTTATTTCTGAGTTCACTACAGACTTTCGGCACGTTGCTGGTGTAGAAAACAACGTCGCTGACGCGCTGTCGCGCATCAATGCGATTGTTACTCCTTTAGCGCTTGATAGCGCGGATATCGCGCGCGAACAAATGGTTGACGAGGAGCTGAAATCGCTGCTTCAGTCCACTTCGACGGCTCTTAAACTGCGGAAATTTACGTTGACTGGCTCGGAGGAGTCTCTCTACTGTGATGTTTCAGAGTTTGGGATTAGGACCTACATTCCCGGTTCGCTTCGCAAGCGAGCTTTCGATTTGGCTCATCACATGTCGCATCCCGGAGTGAAGGCCACGAGACGGTACATCGCCGAAAAGTTCGTGTGGCCCGGAATGAATAAGGACATTTCGGACTGGGTTCGCTCCTGTTTGGCGTGTCAACGTGCGAAGATCCAGCGTCACAATAAGTTTGCTGCGGAGAAGATTTTGGTGCCAGACAACAGGTTTGAGCACATTCATATTGATATCGTCGGACCTCTGCCTCCCTCTCAAGGATTCAGGTACATCCTCACGATGATCGACCGGTTTTCTCGTTGGCCCGAGGCCGTACCGATCGTCAACGCAACCGCTGACGCAGTGGCTAAGGCTGTCTTCACGCACTGGATTGCGAGATTCGGTGCTCCTCAGACAATTACCACGGACCGTGGTTCACAGTTTGAGGCTGCGTTGTTCGCAGCTTTGGTGAAGCTTATCGGCGGTCGACGCTGTCGTACCACCGCCTATCATCCGCAGGCGAATGGCCTAGTGGAGCGATGGCATCGATCTCTCAAAGTAGCAATCTCGTGTCACTCGCCAAAAGAGTGGATGGAAGTTCTTCCGGTGGTTCTCCTCGGGTTAAGGACTGCGTTCAAGGAGGATTTGAAGAGCTCGCCTGCTGAACTCGTCTACGGCACGACCTTGAGGGTGCCTGCGGAATTTTTCGACTCTGAGGAGTTGGACACCGATCCCCAAATTTTCGTGGAGGAATTTCGTCGGATTATGCGGAAACTTCGACCGACGCCGGCTGCTCATCACATTAAAAACAAAGTGTTTCAGCACAAAGACTTGTATGCATGTACGCATGTGTTTCTGCGAGTAGATTCTGTGAGACAACCGTTTGATCAACCTTATTCCGGTCCGTACCGCGTCGTTGAGCGGTTGTCTGATTGCGTGTTCACTATAGATCGCGACGGGAAAACTGAACAGGTTTCGGTGGAAAGACTCAAGCCCGCGTTTACTGTAACTGTTTTGGAAGACATTCCGTTAACTCAAGCGGGTGAATCGGATGAACATTCAGGCGCAAGCAGTTCGCGACCTCCGACGTTAAGGGTGTACCCTGGTCGTGTTTCGGCTCCCAAGACTGTTAGGTTTTCCTCCGTTCAGCAGATCCGACGACTCGTTTAGGCATGTTAAATGTTTGCTTATTCTTTTTCTTTTTTTAAAAAGGGGGGAATGATGTGGCGTCGCTACGCGCTTCCGTTTCCGGCGTTTGATTTTAAATTATTTATTTAACATTTATTCAATTGTTCTTAATGGCAATTGTCTTTGTTTCTCCGGCATTGAATCGTAACGTTGTAAATCGGTTCCGTGAAATTTAGAAATCGTTTTTTAAAAATTGTATTTCCTCTCGTTGAGTTTATCTGTAAGAGTGTTTTAAAGTTCTTGAGAACTTGTGAAATCTTTATTGTTTTCCATTTAAATTGTTAATTGCAAGTTTTATGTGTTACGCGTTTGAACGCCAATGCCTTCTTGGTCGTTATTACTTTTGTGATCTTTGTTGTTATTAAATATTTTTGTGTTATTTAAACAGTTAGAGTTTGTTATTAATTCGTTTAATCCGTTTTGAGTTCGTGATGATTAAATGAAGATCTAATACATGAAGTGAGGTGACGTTTAGAAGAACACGCATTTACCGACAGAAGTTCTACTTTACCATCATCCCACAATTGTAATATTGGTTGTGTACAGAGTTCTTTACACAATAGTTCAAAACTCCCTTGTTGTTCTTCAGTCCATTGGAAAGGGGTTCCTTTTCCCAACAGCTGAACTAGTGGTTTTGCCTTTAGAGAGTAATCCTTGATGAATCGGCGATAGTATCCCGTCAGTCCCAGAAACTGTTGCACATTCTTCTGTGTTTTTGGAATCGGAAAGTTTTTTACGGCGTGAAGTTTCCTAGGATCTGGTTTAACCCCGTCAGCAGACAAAATGTGTCCCAGATAGGCAACCTCTTTGCGTAGGAATTCGCACTTATTAGTCTGTAGAGTAAGTCCATATTCCCTGAGGCGATCGAATAGTTTTTTAACTTTAATTTCGTGTTCACGCAGCGATGAAGAAAAAACAATCATATCATCTATGAACACAAGTACGTTTTCCAGGCCTGATGTTACCCGGTTCATGACGCGTTGGAATGTCGGTGGTGCGTTCTTCAAACCAAAAGGCATACGCACAAACTCGAAATGTCCATGTGGGGTTGTAAACGCGGTCTTCTGTCTGTCCTTTGGGTTCATTTCAATCTGATGAAATCCATTTGCCAAATCAAATATTGAGAAGTATTTTGCTCCGCCTACCTTGTCTAGTATTTCTGGAATATTAGGTAATGGAAACTTGTCGCCTGTTGTTTTTTCGTTTAATGCACGAAAGTCGATTACCATTCGCCAACGTTTGTTACCATCGGCGTCCGGTTTCTTCGGTACAATCCATAAAGGAGAATTGTATGGTGAGGTGGATGGTCTAATAATACCCTGCGATAGCAGAGCTCCAACCTGTCGTTGTATCTCCTCCTGATGTACTGGTGGGTACCGATACTGTCTAGTATTAATCGGAATGTCGTCTGTTGTGTAAATGGAGTGATGAAAATTTGGAACCTTGCCCAGGTTATCTCCAGGTAGGAAAAATCTATCAGAAAATTCCCTGACAGTTTTGAACACATGCAGTCGTTCTTCAGAGTTTAGATGATCGGTCCTTAAAAGATCTTGGATACGTGTAGTTCTGTCTTCCTTTGTTTCCTTTGCTAGATACGAAGGAATAGGATCGTCATCTGATGAGTCAAAAATCTCATACGGATGTATGCGTTGTGGTTCAATGTCGATTTCGATTTCGTCTTCTCCGGTGTTTGTGGCTAGGACATAGCAAATTCCATCATGATTGCAGACTGCTGCTTCTCCAATGTAGACCTGTTCAGGAGTCTTGATTCGTGCTAGGTACCCTTCCATAACCTTCGGATTTGCGACTGGAATTGCAATTTGGAGAGCTGTGCGTCCTGGTAATCTATGTTTAATTGGCAATACTGGATGCAGTTCCATCTCCTCAGCGTTACTGAAGAATATAGGTTTAATAGGTTGGTTACGAGTTACCAAGGTTTTATGATAATAGGAAATTTCAGCCCCTTCCTGTAATAAAAAAGGGCTTCCTATGAGTCCATCAGCGGAAATAGGCAAGTCCTCTACTACGTAAAATTCCGTAGCAGATCCATTAATTTGCAAACTGGTAGTTCCCAAGGTTCGGATTGTAGATGATGCGAGCCCAGCGATTTTAAGACCTTCCTTCGATGTGATTCCGGCCTTTTCTCCTAGAGCATGAAGAACTACCAGATTTACAGAAGCTCCTCCATCAATTAGAAATTCTCCCGTTCCTTTTTCCAGTTCTGGAACCTTGATCCTGATGCGTGGGGTTGGTGCTTCCTTGATTCGTCTTCCTGCTTCTGGTCTGCAAATCGGACCATTTTCCGGCGATCTTCGTTGCGTACGCTCACCGCCTCGCCGTTTGGATGAGCGTTGTTGGAGTTTAAAGGTTTCCTCAAAGGTGAGAAATTCCCTCGTGACTCCCTTCGATACTGGAATCGGGGTCTTTCGCGGCGAGGTGATTTTTCACAATCCTTCCAACCGTGTCCGACCGTACTGCAGTTTGCGCAATAAAAGTCGTAAACATCGTGTTTGGTGTTGAACGGCTCGTCATATTTTGGCGCCTCCGGTGAGTGGTTTGGAGAGCGTGAATAATCATGCTTACGTAAAGTCAACGCCGTTGCACGCGAAGCTCGTTCTTCGAACTCCGGTTCGGAACCAGATGTGCTGCGATCCCTTGGTCTTTGCCGATAGGGTGACGGTGACTGAGGGTACACACGCCTGTGTTCCTTCTCTCGAGGACGTCTCCAGCTGAGAAAATCCTCTTCTCTACGACGACTAGGTGATGCCTTCTCCTGAATCTGTCGTCGGTTCTTGAGGCGACGTTCAATTTGTAACACAGCTTCGTACGCCTCTTCTAAAGTTTTAATCTTTTTGTCCAGAGCGGCGATTCTCCAGGCCACACGCTCCGGTAAACCCTCAAGGAAATTCTCCAAGATGTCCATTTCCATCTCCTTGATGAACTGATCCACGTTGGTCGTGTACCTCTCGCGGATCGCGATACGAGATCCATGGGCAAGTTTGCTGGCTCTGTCGATGTACTTCCTTGGTGATTCGTCCTCACGGATTTTAAGGCGCGAAACCTCAGCTTGGAAATACGCCAAGTTCTTCCCAGGAGCGTATCGTTTTTTCAAATGTTGTAACAATTGAGTTACATTGTTGAATTGTTTATCTTGGATACTAATCCGCGCCGGACCGGTGAGTTTAGTCAACACGATACTCAGATACTCTGTTTCCGACGTATCTGGTATTAACGCGAGCCCGTTTTCTACACTCTGAGCGAAAACCGACAAAGCTGGATTCTCGCCATCGAAAGTGGGTATCGGCGAGGTAGCGAATTGAATACAATTACGCTGTGTTAACAAGGCCATAGAATTAGCCATTGTTAAGGTAAGATTCGCGACTTCGTCAGCCGAAAGCCTGGTTTCTGGCATTTTAACGCGGAAATCCTATAGAACAATTATAATACAAGTCCAGTTGTATCCACGGTATCCTTACGGATGTTTATTCAGTATATCCCACCGCTGTCACCAGTTTTGTTACGAGCCGGAGGGGGCGGCTGCGTAGCCGGGGCTTAATTTAGGTAAATGGTAATTGTTAATGGCTTGACCAGTGTTGTTATTAACACTGGGAGCCTAAGGAAGTAGACGTGGAGACGAACCTACGTATGGCTAACGTAGGGAGCTCCAGGAGGTTGGCTATGGTGGACGAACCTACGTATGGCTAACGTAGGGAGCCACAGGAAAGGTGTAGAGTGGAGGACGAACCTACGTATGGCAAACGTAGGGAGCCTCAGGAGAGTGATATGCGGACGAACCTACGTATGGCTAACGTAGGGAGCCGCAGGAAGCGTTAGTATTAGGTCTCGTAACTTGATTGATGTACCTCGAGCGGTAAAGGTACACATTAGTGGGTTTCTGGACAGTAAATATAATTGTACAATAGTATGTAAATTAAACTAGTATGAGTTTATTCTCTATTCCGGACCTTACAATTGTTGTGTGTAATTGTCGCGGTATTCAATGAATTGAACTCTAGGTTGCACGTTTCAAATGAGTTGAATAAATAAAGTTTAGTTTCGATTCCGCGAAGCAAGAATCTAATCCTTCTCGGTTTTCACGAACACGAGCAAACGGGGGCGGATTACAACGATTACAATAATGCTTAACAGCCGACAACGTACTGTATAATTACCGTGAGTGCTTGAAAGGGACTTGAATACCCGATCTCGCAGAGTTTCCTCGTTGCAGAGATTATCCGAAAAAGAACGTACTGACGTGTATCGAACTGATTCTAGACTTCAACTAGACCCGAGGTGCCCTTGTCGCCACCCTTTTTATACTCAGAAACTAGAGTAAAAAGGGTGGTGGGGACTAACTCTACGTGACACGTAGGACCGCGCCCTTGCTTTGCGTTGGTCTCGAATTTTCTAGAAGACGGTTGGTGTCGGGTGCACACATCCGATTCCATATAAGGAAATTTCTTGAGAAGGGTTTGTAACACCATATAAGGAAATTTCCAAGACGGATACGTAACACACATATAGTAATAATGATATTGTTATACAATGTATATTACATATCTAATGCTGATATAGTAATAATGATATTGTTATTAAACGTATATTACATATCTAACGCAGATACAGTAGTAATGATATTGTTGCAAAATGTCAATAGATCTGTAGAAGGTATAAGTATATTACATTATATCTAATGAAGATATAGTAGTAATAATGATATTGTTATTAAATGTATATTACATATCTAACGCAGATATAGTAGGAATGATATTGTTACTAAATGTCCATAGACCTGTAGGAAGGTATCAGTATATTACATTATATCTAATGAAGATATAGTAGTAATAATGATATTGTTATTAAATGTATATTACATATCTAATGCGGATATAGAAATAATGATATTGTTATTAACTGTATATCACATATCTAATGCAGATATAGTAATAATGATATTGTTATTTAATGTATACTACATATCTAATTCAGATATGGTAATAATGATATTGTTATCAAATGTATATTACACACCTAATGCACATATAGTAATAATGATATTGTTATACAATGTATATTGCATATCTAATGCTGATATAGTAATGATGATATTGTTATTAAATGTATATTACATATCTAATGCTGATATAGTAATAATGATATTGTTATTAAATGTATATTACATATCTAATGCGGATATAGTAATAATGATATTTTTATTAAATGTATATCACATATCTAATGCAGATATAGTAATCATGATATTCTTATTAAGTGTAAATTACATATCTAATTCAGATATGGTAATATTCATATTGTCATCAAATGTATATTACACACCTAATGCACATATAGTAATAATGATATTGTTATACAATGTATATTACATATCTAATGCAGATATAGTAATAATGATATTGTTATTAAATGTATATTACATATCTAATGCAGATATGGTACTAATGATATTGTTATTAAATGTATATTACACACCTAATGCACATATAGTAATAATGATATTGTTATACAATGTATATTACATATCTAATGCTGATATAGTAATAATGATATTCTTATTAAATGTATATCACATATCTAATGCAGATATAGTAATATTGATATTGTTATTAAATGTATATTACATATCTAATGCTGATATAGTAATAATGATATTGTTATTAAATGTATATTACATATCTAACGCAGATATAGTAGGAATGATATTGTTATACAATGTATATTACATATCTAATGCTGATATAGTAATAATGATATTGTTATTAAATGTATATTACATATCTAACGCAGATACAGTAGGCATGATATTGTTACTAAATGTCCATAGATCTGTAGGAAGGTATCAGTATATTACATTATATCTAATGAAGATATAGTAGTAATAATGATATTGTTATTAAATGTATATTACATATCCAATGCTGATATAGTAATAATGATATTGTTATTAAATGTATATTACATATCTAATGCTGATATAGTAGGAATGATATTGTTATACAATGTATATTACATATCTAATGCTGATATAGTAATAATGATATTGTTATTAAATGTATATTACATATCTAACGCAGATATAGTAGGCATGATATTGTTACTAAATGTCCATAGATCTGTATGAAGTAATCAGTATATACATTATTTCTAATGTAGATATAGTAATAATGATATTGTTGTTAAATGTATATTACATATCTATGCAGATACAGTAATAATGATATTGTTATTAAATGTATATTACATATCTAATGCTAATATAGTAATAATGATATTGTTATTAAATGTATATTACATATCTAATGCAGATATAGTAATAATGATATTGTTATTAAATGTATATCACATATCTAATGCTGATATAGTAATAATGATATTGTTATTAATGTATATTACATATCTAACGCAGATATAGTAGGAATGATATTGTTACTAAATGTCCATAGACCTGTAGGAAGTTATCAGTATATTACGTTATATCTAATGAAGATATAGTAGTAATAATGATATTGTTATTAAACGTATATTACATATCTAATGCAGATATAGTAACAATAACATTATTACTAAATGTACATTGATCTGTCGGAAGATATCAATATATTGTGAATAAGTGTATATTACATATCTAATTCAGATATGGTAATAATGATATTGCTCTCAAATGTATATTACACACCTAATGCACATATAGTAATAATGATATTGTTATACAATGTATATTACATATCTAGTACAGATATAGAAGTAATGATATTGTGATTAAATGTACATCACATATCTAATGCAGATATAGTAATAATGATATTGTTATTTAATGTACATTACATATCTAATTCTTTTATGGTACTAATGATATTGTTATTAAATGTATATTACACACCTAATGCACATATATTAATAATGATATTGTTACACAATGTATATTACATATCTAATGCTGATATAGTAATAATGATATTGTTATTAAATGTATATTACATATCTAACGCAGATATAGTAGGAATGATATTGTTACTAAATGTCCATAGATCTCTAGGAAGGTATAAGTATATTACATTATATCTAATGAAGATATAGTAGTAATAATGATATTGTTATTAAATGTATATTACATATCTAATGCAGATATAGTAATAATGATATTGTTATTAAGTGTATATTACATATCTAATTCAGATATGGTACTAATGATATTGTTATTAAATGTTTATTACACACCTAATGCACATATAGTAATAATGATATTGTTATTAAATGTATATCACATATCTAATGCTGATATAGTAATAATGATATTGTTATTAAATGTATATTACATATCTAACGCAGATATAGTAGGAATGATATTGTTACTAAATGTCCATAGACCTGTAGGAAGGTATCAGTATATTACGTTATATCTAATGAAGATATAGTAGTAATAATGATATTGTTATTAAATGTATATTACATAGCTAATGCAGATATAGTAATAATGTTATTATTACTAAATGTACATTGATCTGTAGGAAGGTATCAGTATATTACATTATATCTAATGAAGATATAGTAGTAATAATGATATTGTTATTAAATGTATATCACATATCTAATGCAGATACAGTAATAATGATATTGTTATTTAATGTATATTACATATCTAATTCTTATATGGTACTAATGATATTGTTATTAAATGTATATGACACACCTAATGCGCATATAGTAATAACGATATTGGTATACAATGTATATTGCATATCTAATGCTGATATAGTAATAATGATATTGTTATTAAATGTATATCACATATCTAATGCTGATATAGTAATAATGATATTGTTATTAAATGTATATTACATATCTAATGCAGATATAGTAATAATGATATTGTTATTAAATGTATATCACATATCTAATGCTGATATAGTAATAATGATATTGTTATTAAATGTATATTACATATCCAATGCAGATATAGCAATAATGATATTGTTATTAAATGTATATCACATATCTAATGCAGATATAGTTATAATGATATTGTTATTTAATGTATATTACATATCTAATTCTTATATGGTACTAATAATATTGTTATTAAATGTATATTACACACCTAAAGCACATATAGTAATAATGATATTGTTATACAATGTATATTACATATCTAATGCTGATATAGTAATAATGATATTGTTATTAAATGTATATTACATATCTAATGCTGATATAGTAATAATGATATTGTTATTAAATGTATATTACATATCTAACGCAGATATAGTAGGAATGATATTGTTACTAAATGTCAATAGATCTGTAGGAAGGTATCAGTATATTACATTATATCTAATGAAGATATAGTGGTAATAATGATACTGTTATTAAATGTATATTACATATCTAATGGAGATATAGTAATAATGATATTGTTATTAAATGTATATTACATATCTAATGCAGATATAGTAATAATGATATTGTTATTAAGTGTATATTACATATCTAATTCAGATATGGTAATAATGATATTGTTCTCAAATGTATATTACGCACCTAATGCACATATAGTAATAATGATATTGTTATACAATGTATATTACATATCTAATGCTGATATAGTAATAATGATATTGTTTTTAAATGTATATTACATATCTAACGCAGATATAGTAGGCATGATATTGTTACTAAATGTCCATAGATCTGTATGAAGTAATCAGTATATTACATTATTTCTAATGTAGATATAGTAATAATGATATTGTTGTTAAATGTATATTACATATCTAATGCAGATACAGTAATAATGATATTGTTATTAAATGTATATTACATATCTAATGCTGATATAGTAATAATGATATTGTTATTAAATGTATATTACATATCTAATGCAGATATAGTAATATAGATATTGTTATTAAATGTATATCACATATCTAATGCTGATATAGTAATAATGATATTGTTATTAAATGTATATTACATATCTAACGCAGATATAGTAGGAATGATATTGTTACTAAATGTCCATAGACCTGTAGGAAGGTATCAGTATATTACGTTATATCTAATGAAGATATAGTAGTAATAATGATATTGTTATTAAATGTATACTACATAGCTAATGCAGATATAGTAATAATAACATTATTACTAAATGTCCATTGATCTGTAGGAAGATATCAATATATTACATATCTAATGCAGATATAGTAATAATGATATTGTTATTAAATGTATATCACATATCTAATGCAGATATAGTAATAATGATATTGTAGTTAAATGTATATTAAATATCTAATGCTGATATAGTAATAATGATATTGTTATTAAACGTATATTACATATCTAACGCAGATACAGTAGTAATGATATTGTTGCAAAATGTCCATAGATCTGTAGAAGGTATAAGTATATTACATTATATCTAATGAAGATATAGTAGTAATAATGATATTGTTATTAAATGTATATTACATATCCAATGCAGATATAGCAATAATGATATTGTTATTAAATGTATATCACATATCTAATGCAGATATAGTAATAATGATATTGTAGTTAAATGTATATTACATATCTAATGCTGATATAGTAATAATGATATTGTTATTAAACGTATATTACATATCTAACGCAGATACAGTAGTAATGATATTGTTGCAAAATGTCCATAGATCTGTAGAAGGTATCAGTATATTACATTATATCTAATGAAGATATAGTAGTAATAATGATATTGTTATTAAATGTATATTACATATCTAATGCAGATATAGTAATAATGATATTGTTATTAAATGTATATCACATATCTAATGCAGATATAGTAATAATGAATTGTTATTAAGTGTATATTACATATCTAATTCTGATATGGTACTAATATATTGTTATTAAATGTATATTACCACCTAATGCCATATAGTAATAATGATATTGTTATACAATGTATATTACATATCTAATGCTGATATAGTAATAATGATATTGTTATTAAATGTATAT
>NW_025791059.1:0-32224 GCF_907164935.1 Osmia bicornis bicornis
ACGCAGATATAGTAGGAATGATATTGTTACTATAATGTCCATAGACCTGTAGGAAGGTATCAGTATATTACGTTATATCTAATGAAGATGTAGTAGCAATAATAACATTATTACTAAATGTACATTGATTCTGTAGGAAGATATCAATATATTACATATCTAATGCAGATATAGTAATAATGATATTGTTATTAAATGAATATCACATATCTAATGCAGATATAGTAATAATGATATTGTAGTTAAATGTATATTACATATCTAATGCTGATATAGTAATAATGATATTGTTGTTAAACGTATATTACACACCTAATGCACATATAGTAATAATGATATTGTTATACAATGTATATTACATATCTAATGCTGATATAGTAATAATGATATTGTTATTAAATGTATATTACATATGTAACGCAGATATAGTAGGAATGATATTGTTACTAAATGTCCATAGACCTGTAGGAAGGTATCAGTATATTACGTTATATCTAATGAAGATGTAGTAGCAGTAATGATACTGTTATTAAATGTATATTACATAGCTAATGCAGAGATAGTAATAATAACATTATTACTAAATGTACATTGATCTGTGGGAAGATATCAATATATTACATATCTAATGCTGATATAGTAATAATGATATTGTTATTAAACGTATATTACATATCTAACGCAGATACAGTAGTAATGATATTGTTGCAAAATATCAATAGATCTGTAGAAGGTATAAGTATATTACATTATATCTAATGAAGATATAGTAGTAATAATGATATTGTTATTAAATGTATATTACATATCTAATGCAGATATAGTAATATTGATATTGTTATTAAATGTATATCACATATCTGATGCTGATATAGTAATAATGATATTGTTTTTAAATGTATATTACATATCTAACGCAGATATAGTAGGAATGATATTGTTACTAAATGTCCATAGACCTGTTGGAAGGTATCAGTATATTACGTTATATCTAATGAAGATATAGTAGTAATAATGATACTGTTATTAAATGTATATTACATAGCTAATGCAGATATAGTAATAATAACATTATTACTAAATGTACATTGATCTGTCGGAAGATATCAATATATTACATATCTAATGCAGATATAGCAATAATGATATTGTCATTAAATGTATATCACATATCTAATGCAGATATAATAATAATGATATTGTTGTTAAATGTACATCACATATCTAATGCTGATATAGTAATAATGATATTGTTATTAATCTAACACAGATATAGTAGGAATGATATTGTTACTAAATGTCCATAGATCTCTAGGAAGGTATCAGTATATTACATTATATCTAATGAAGATATAGTAGTAATAATGATATTGTTATTAAATGTATATTACATATCTAATGCAGATATAGTTATATTGATATTGTTATTAAATGTATATCACATATCTAATGCTGATATAGTAATAATGATATTGTTATTTAATGTATATTACATATCTAATTCTTATATGGTACTAATGATATTGTTATTAAATGTATATTACATATCTAATTCTTATATGGTACTAATGATATTGTTATTAAATGTATATTACACAACTAATGCACATATAGTAATAATGATATTGTTATACAATGTATATTACATATCTAATGCTGATATAGTAATAATGATATTGTTTGAAATGTATATTACATATCTAGCGCAGAGATAGTAGGATGATATTGTTACTAAATGTCCATAGATCTGTAGGAAGGTATCAGTATATTACATTATATCTAATGAAGATATAGTAGTAATAATGATATTGTTATTAAATGTATATTACATATCTAATGCAGATATAGTAATATCGAATATTGTTATTAAATGTATATCACATATCTAATGCTGATATAGTAATAATGATATTGTTATTAAATGTATATTACATATCTAACGCAGATATAGTAGGAATGATATTGTTTCTAAATGTCCATAGACCTGTAGGAAGGTATCAGTATATTACGTTATATCTAATGAAGATATAGTAGTAATAATGATATTGTTATTAAATGTATATTACATATCCAATGCAGATATAGCAATAATGATATTTTTATTAAATGTATATCACATATCTAATGCAGATATAGTAATAATGATATTGTTATTAAGTGTATATTACATATCTAATTCAGATATGGTACTAATGATATTGTTATTAAATGTATATTACACACCTAATGCACATATAGTAATAATGATATTGTTATTAAATGTATATTACATATCTGACATAGATATAGTAGGAATGATATTGTTACAAAATGTCCATAGATCTGTATGAAGTAATCAGTATCTTACATTATTTCTAATGTAGATATAGTATTAATGATATTGTTGTTAAATGTATATTACATATCTGATGCAGATACAGTAATAATGATAGTGTTATTAAGTGTATATTACATATCTTATTCAGATATGGTACTAATGATATTGTTATTAAATGTATATTACATATCTAACGCAGATATAGTAATAATGATATTGTTATTAAATGAATATCACATATATAATGCAGATATAGTAATAATGATATTGTAGTTAAATGTATTCTACATATCTAATGCTGATATAGTAATAATGATATTGTTATTAAACGTATATTACATATCTAACGCAGATACAGTAGTAATGATATTGTTGCAAAATATCAATAGCTCTGTTGAAGGTATCAGTATATTGCATTATATCTAATGAAGATATAGTAGTAATAATGATATTGTTGTTAAATGTATATTACATATCTAATGCTGATATAGTAATAATGATATTGTTATTAATGTATATTACATATCTAACGCAGATATAGTAGGAATGATATTGTTACTAAATGTCCATAGATCTGTATGAAGTAATCAGTATATTACATTATTTCTAATGTAGATATAGTAATAATGATATTGTTATTAAACGTATATTACATATCTAACGCAGATACAGTAGTAATGATATTGTTGCAAAATATCAATAGATCTGTAGAAGGTATAAGTATATTACATTATATCTAATGAAGATATAGTAGTAATAATGATATTGTTATTAAATGTATATTACATATCCAATGCAGATATAGCAATAATGATATTGTTATTAAATGTATATTGCATATCCAATGCAGATATAGCAATAATGATATTGTCATTAACTGTATATCACATATCTAATGCAGATATAGTAATAATGATATTGTTGTTAAATGTATATTACATATCTAATGCTGATATAGTAATAATGATATTGTTATTAAATGTATATTACATATCTAACGCAGATATAGTAGGAATGATATTGTTACTAAATGTCCATAGACCTGTAGGAACTTATCAGTATATTACGTTATATCTAATGAGATGTAGTAGCAATAATGATATCGTTATTAAATGTATATTACATAGCTAATGCAGATATAGTAATAATAACATTATTACTAAATGTACATTGATCTGTAGAAAGATATCAATATATTACATATCTAACGCAGATATAGTAATAATGATATTGTTATTAAATGAATATCACATATCTAATGCAGATATAGCAATAATGATATTGTTATTAAACGTATATTACATATCTAACGCAGATACAGTAGTAATGATATTGTTGCAAAATGTCAATAGATCTGTAGAAGGTATAAGTATATTACATTATATCTAATGAAGATATAGTAGTAATAATGAAATTGTTATTAAATGTATATTACATATCCAACGCAGATATAGCAATAATGATATTGTTATTAAATGTATATCACATATCTAATGCAGATATAGTAACAATGATATTGTTATACAATGTAAATTACATATCTAATGCTGATATAGTAATAATGATATTGTTATTAAATGTATATTACATATCTAATGCAGATATAGTAGGCATGATATTGTTACTAAATGTACATAGATCTGTAGGAAGGTATCAGTATATTACATTATATCTAATGAAGATATAGTAGTAATAATGATATTGTTATTAAATGTATATTACATATCCAATGCAGATGTAGCAACAATGATATTGTTATTAAATGTATATTACATATCTAACGCAGATATGGTAGGAATGATATTGTTTCTAAATGTCCATAGATCTGTATGAAGTAATCAGTATATTACATTATTTCTAATGTAGATATAGTAATAATGATATTGTTATTAAACGTATATTGCATATCTAACGCAGATACAGTAGTAATGATATTGTTGCAAAATATCAATAGATCTGTAGAAGGTATAAGTATATTACATTATATCTAATGAAGATATAGTAGTAATAATGATATTGTTATTAAGTGTATATTACATATCCAATGCAGATATATCAATAATGATATTGTTATTAAATGTATATTGCATATCCAATGCAGATATAGCAATAATGATATTGTCATTAACTGTATATCACATATCTAATGCAGATATAGTAATAATGATATTGTTATTAAATGTATATTACATATCTAACGGAGATATAGTAGGAATGATATTGTTATTAAATGTATATTACATATCTAATGCAGATATAGTAATATTGAAATTGTTAGTTAATATATATTACATATCTAATTCTTATATGGTACAAATGATATTGTTATTAAATGTATATTACACACCTAATGCACATATAGTAATAATGATATTGTTATACAATGTATATTACATATCTAATGCTGATATAGTAATAATAATATTGTTATTAAATGTATATTACATACCTAACGCAGATATAGTAGGCATGATATTGTTACTAAATGTCCATAGATCTGTAGGAAGGTATCAGTATATTGCATTATATCTAATGAAGATATAGTAGTAATAATGATATTGTTATTAAATGTATATTACATATCCAATGCAGATATAGCAACAATGATATTGTTATTAAATGTATATTACATATCTAACGCAGATATAGTAGGAATGATATTGTTACTAAATGTCCATAGATCTGTATGAAGTAATCAGTATATTACATTATTTCTAATGTAGATATAGTAATAATGATATTGTTATTAAACGCATATTACATATCTAACGCAGATACAGTAGTAATGATATTGCTGCAAAATATCAATAGATCTGTAGAAGGTATAAGTATATTACATTATATCTAATGAAGATATAGTAGTAATAATGATATTGTTATTAAATGTATATTACATATCCAATGCAGATATAGCAATAATGATATTGTTATTAAATGTATATTGCATATCCAATGCAGATATAGCAGTAATGCTATTGTCATTAACTGTATATCACATATCTAATGCAGATATAGTAATAATGATATTGTTGTTAAATGTATATTACATATCTAATGCTGATATAGTAATAATGATATTGTTATTAAAGGTATATTACATATCTAACGCAGATACAGTAGTAATGATATTGTTGCAAAATATCAATAGATCTGTAGAAGGTATAAGTATATTACATTATATCTAATGAAGATATAGTAGTAATAATGATATTGTTATTAAATGTATATTACATATCCAATGCAGATATAGCAATAATGATATTGTTATTAAATGTATATCACATATCCAATGCAGATATAGTAATAATGATATTGTTATTAAGTGTATATTACATATCTAATTCAAATATGGTACTAATGATATTGTAATTAAATGTATATTACACACCCAATGCACATATAGTAATAATGATATTGTTATACAATGTATATTACATATCTAATGCTGTTATAGTAATAATGATATTGTTATACAATGTATATTACATATCTAATGCAGATATAGTAATATTGATATTGTTATTTAATGTATATTACATACCTAACGCAGATATAGTAGGAATGATATTGTTACTAAATGTCCATAGATCTGTATGAAGTAATCAGTATATTACATTATTTCTAATGTAGATATAGTAATAATGATATTGTTGTTAATGTGTATTACATATCTGATGCAGATACAGTAATAATGATATTGTTATTAAGTGCATATTACATATCTAATTCAGATATGGTACTAATGATATTGTTATTAAATGTATATTACACACCTAATGCACATATAGTAATAATGATATTGTTATACAATGTATATTACATATCTAATGCTGATATAGTAATAATGATATTGTTATTAAGTGTATATTACATACCTAACGCAGATATAGTAGGCATGATATTGTTACTAAATGTCCATAGATCTGTAGGAAGGTATCAGTATATTGCATTATATCTAATGAAGATATAGTAGTAATAATGATATTGTTATTAATGTATATTACATATCCAATGCAGATATAGCAATAATGATATTGTTATTAAATGTATATCACATATCTAATGCAGATACAGTAATAATGATATTGTTATTTAATGTATATTACATATCTAATTCATATATGGTAATAATGATATTGTTATCAAATGTATAATACATACGTAATTCACATATAGTAATAATGATATTGTTATACAATGTATATTACATATCTAATGCAGATATAGTAATATTGATATTGTTATTAAGTGTATATTACATATCTAATTCAGATATGGTACTAATGATATTGTCATTAAATGTATATCACATAACTAATGCAGATATAGTAATAATGATATTGTTGTTAAATGTATATTACATATCTAATGCTGATATAGTAATAATGATATTGTTATTAAATGTATATTACATATCTAACGCAGATACAGCAGTAATGATATTGTTGCAAAATGTCCATAGATCTGTAGAAGGTATAAGTATATTACATTATATCTAATGAAGATATAGTAGTAATAATGATATTGTTATTAAATGTATATTACATATCTAACGCAGATATAGTAGGAATGATATTGTTACTAATGTCCATAGATCTGTAGGAAGGTATCAGTATATTACATTATATCTAATGAAGATATAGTAGTAGTAATATATTGTTATTAAATGTATATTACATATCTAATGCAGATATAGTAATAATGATATTGTTATTAAATGTATATCACATATCTAATGCAGATACAGTAATAATGATATTGTTATTAAGTGTATATTACATATCTAATTCAGATATGGTACTAATGATATTGTTATTAAATGTATATTACACACCGAATGCACATATAGTAATAATGATATTGTTATACAATGTATATTACATATCTAATGCTGATATAGTAATAATGATATTGTTATTAAATGTATATTACATATCTAACGCAGATATAGTAGGAATGATATTGTTACTAAATGTCCATAGACCTGTAGGAAGGTATCAGTATATTACGTTATATCTAATGAAGATGTAGTAGCAATAATGATATTGTTATTAAATGTATATTACATAGCTAATGCAGAGATAGTAATAATAACATTATTACTAAATGTACATTGATCTGTAGGAAGATATCAATATATTACATATCTAATGCTGATATAGTAATAATGATATTGTTATTAAACGTATATTACATATCTAACGCAGATACAGTAGTAATGATATTGTTGCAAAATGTCCATAGATCTGCAGAAGGTATAAGTATTGTTGCGACGGCGAGAAGTTCCCGCTCTTTCGACGCATCGACCGCTTCTTGATGTATCGAAAGAGCCATCGACTGCCCCGTCCGAAGCTGTCGTTGAGTCATAACGTGAAGCTATCCCTTGTTTCGAGCGGAAACACGTCACCGGATGCTTGAGGTCTCTTAGACAACCGCGCGTCTTTTTAAATATCAGATTGTACCGGGAAGCCGAACTGTACGGATCTATTGCAAAACCAATTGTGTAACTGAAATATAGACAGTCTAGTTTGCTCCTGGTGTATTAATTTAACTATGGAAAGCGCGAACTCCACTCCCCGGCGCAACATTGGCGCAGTCGGTAGGACCATAAGAACTCGATCTTCAGCTGGGGACCAGGGTTCTCCGGAGACTTTGGAGACGCTTTTCGAGGGCTTGCAGAGGAGCATCTCGACGCAGTTTAGGGAGCAGCAGCGCGCATTTAACTCTCGATGGGAAAAGGAGCGCTCTCGCGCGGAAGAGAAACAGCAAGAGGAGAGAACGGCTTCTTCAGCGATCCAGAAGCTGCTGGAAGAGCGGATGACAGCGATGGAGAACAATTATCAGGTGCTATCGTCCAATTTCCAACTATTTTTAGAAAAGTTTTCGGCCACGGCAGTCCGTGATGGGGATCGCGAGGCCCTTCTTGTTAGTCCTTCCACTTCTGCTGGTCTCGCGATACCCCAGCCCTCACCTCCGGTCTCTCAACAGGAAATGTCTGGTGTGTCGCGGAACGTTTCCGATTTAGGCTACGTTCTGAAACCACCAAAGTTTGATGGTAAAACTAACTGGGAGGAGTTTAAACTCCAGTTTGAGGCGATTGCAGGGGCGAATCGTTGGGATGAGCCAAGAAAGGCCTTGGCCTTGGTTACATCACTCGAGGGACCGGCGCGGAGTGTTTTGACTTCTCTTTCCGTTGAAAAACAGACTGATTTTCCCGCGTTAATTTCGGCCCTTGCGTTCCGTTATGGAACGAAAAATTTTGAGAACCTCAATTATGTTAAGTTTCAAAATTATAAACAACGGAAAGGGGAATCTATTTCCGATTTAGCCACGGAGATTGAGAGGCTAGCACAGGCCGCTTTTTGCGAATGCCCTTTAGAAATTAGAGACAAGCTTGCTGCCTCACAATTTGTTTCCTCGCTGGCTAATGAGGAAATGAAACGGATGCTGAGGCTCGGAGGTTTCACATCTCTCAGGGCTGCTGTTATCAGGGCTCTGGAGATTGAAGCAGTCGAGTCAATGGCTAATGCGCCCGTTACAAAAAAAGAAACATTTACTAAACCGGTTTATTCTTCGGAGAGGGATTCCGGAATGAGAGAAATGAGAAGACCGGTAAAACGGAAGCTTGAAAGACAGGAGATGGAATGCTGGAATTGCAAGGAGAAGGGTCATATGTGGCGGAATTGTCCGAAAAAAAGAAAAGAAGAATTTTCAACGAAGAAGGGAAACGGGAAGAAGTCGGCGTAGAGGGGCACCCTCCGGCTTCACCTTTGTTCGCCCCCGTCGTACGAAGAGTTGCCGGAAATGTTTTGTCCTGCGTCGAGGGATTCGTCGCAGAAAAGGAGTGCCCCATAATACTTGACACGTGCTCAAGTTTAAATTTACTGGATGTAAAGAAATTTGGAAGTAATAACAAATTTGGCACGGCGGGAACGGAAAAACTCTATAGTCCCCAAATTTTCTCCATCTCTGGGGAGAAATTACCGATTTATGGAAAACAGCGATCCTTGGTAACAATCGGTACTTTGAACTCCGAAGAAGAGTTCCTCCTTATTGATATGGCGGAACAGTGTATTCTGGGAACAAATTTCCTCAAAAAGCATTCTTGTCAGCTGGACTTTAACTTGGGGAAGCTTTGTATAGAACACCATGGAGAAGTTGATTTTCTAAAAAGAAATTTGATGAAGAAACCGTTGGCATTTAGCACAAGAGAGGAAGAGGATTCCGTTCCGGAGTATCTTCAAGAACTGTATATACGCAGTGGAAAAGATTTGAATGAAGAACAACGGTTTGCATTCAGGAATCTGCTTCTTGAATTTAAAGACATATTTGCCAAAAATTCGGAGGAAGTAGGAAAATGTAGTGTAGTCCAGCATAAAATAGACACGGGAACTTGTTCGCCGATTAAACAACCCCCACGACGTTTACCGTTGCACCGCCGAGACGAAGTTGAGGAACTTCTTATGAAAATGGAACGGCAAGGGGTGATTGAAAAGTCAAAGAGTCCATGGTCTTCGCCAATTGTCCTGGTCAAAAAGAAGGACGGAAGTACCAGGTTTTGTGTGGATTATCGTCGTCTCAACGAGGTTACGAAGAAGGATTCTTATCCGTTGCCAAGGATCGAGGACACTCTGGATGCGGTGGCCGGTTCAACGTGGTTCACGACGCTAGATTTACAGGGTGGATATTGGCAGATTTTAGTTGATGATGAAGACAAGGAGGAAACCGC
The DNA here is from genome assembly GCF_907164935.1 of Osmia bicornis bicornis. NCBI lineage: Eukaryota > Metazoa > Arthropoda > Insecta > Hymenoptera > Megachilidae > Osmia > Osmia bicornis. Next base: position 10,047 of record NW_025791059.1, read on the forward strand.
CTTCTGCGTTGGCACAGGACTGTGGCAATTTAAAGTCATGCCCTTCGGACTTTGTAACGCTCCAGCCACCTTCGAGCGTCTGATGGACAATGTTTTACAAGGATTGAACTGGAAGATTTGTCTTGTTTACTTGGATGACGTAATCATTTTTGCGAAAAGCTTCGATCAAGAGATTGAGCATATAAGAGTTGTATTCTCCCGTTTGCGCGACGCCAAACTTCTACTGAGCCCGAAGAAATGTAATTTCTTTTGCCGGGAAGTCAGGTATTTGGGGCACATAGTTTCTGAGGATGGAGTGAAGACGGATCCAGAGAAGATTTCAGCGGTGCAGAATTGGCCGATCCCGAAGAACAAGACTGAGCTGCGAAGTTTTCTGGGTCTCTGCACCTACTATAGGAAATTCGTGAAGGGTTTCTCTTCCATTGCGAAACCTTTGCATCGTCTTACTGAGGACAAAGTGCTTTTCCGTTGGTCAGAAGAATGCCAAGGTGCTTTTGAAGAATTGAAGAGACATCTTGTAGAAGCTCCAGTTCTGGCCTACCCTCAACATGAGATGGATTTTATTCTTGATACGGATGCTTCGAATGTTGCAATTGGAGCAGTCCTATCTCAATTCCAGGAAGGACAAGAGAAGGTTATAGCCTTTTTCTCTAAAACGTTGGGAAAGGCTGAGAGGAATTATTGTGTGACTAGAAGAGAGTTGTTGGCTATTGTAAAATCCATAGAGCACCTCCATCATTATCTTTATGGACGAAGGTTTCTGATAAGAACTGATCACGCTTCTTTGAGATGGCTGCTCTCATTCAAGAATCCAGAGGGGCAGACTGCGAGGTGGATTGAGCGTTTGCAAGAGTATGATTTTGAAATTAAGCATCGAGAGGGAAAGAATCACGGGAATGCGGACAGTCTTTCGAGAAGACCCTGTGAAACTTCGCAATGCAAACCTTGTACTCGTCTGGAAGAAAAGGATCAGAAAAAGGGAAATCACATCCTCAGGACGGTTTGTAACCCGAAAATTTTGAAGAATGGATAGAAGATCAACGGAAAGACGAGGAAATTGGTTTTATCTACGAAAGAAAGAGAGAAGGACATAAACCAGATTGGCAGGAGGTTTCCGCTCTTTCTTCTGGGGCAAAGTTTCTCTGGGCACTTTGGGACTCTTTAGAAATTCATCAGGATTTAGTATTTCGAAGATGGGAGTCTGTTGATGGAAAAGAAGCTGAAAGACTATTGATTGTACCGAAGAGTAAAGTCGAAGAGGTTCTGCAAGAGTGCCACGATGCGTCCTCTGGAGGACATTTCGGAATACGTAAGACCTTGGCCAAGGTTCGACGGCGGTTCTTTTGGCTTAGTCACCGAAGAGATGTGGAAGATTGGTGTCGTCGATGTCATCGTTGTACGGCGAAGAAAGGTCCTTCGGGGAAGGGAAAAGGACTCATGAAAGTCTACAACGTAGGGGCACCCTTTGAGAGGATCGCGCTCGACGTTGTTGGTCCCTTACCAAGGTCTTCTTCTGGAAACAAGTACGCGCTGGTTGTGGTGGATTATTTCACGAAGTGGCCAGAGGTGGTTCCGCTTCCGAACCAGCAGGCGACGACAATTTCCACGGCCCTGATGAGGGAGGTGATAAGTCGGCATGGAGTACCGTTGGAGCTTCATTCTGATCAGGGTCGCAGTTTTGAGTCGACTGTCTTTAAAGAGTTGATGAAGATTTTGGGGATAAAGAAAACGAGAACTACTCCCTTGCACCCTCAGTCAGATGGACTCGTAGAACGGTTGATACGGACCTTGATGCAGTATTTATCCCAATTTGTGGCGGAACATCAAAAGGATTGGGATGAGTGGATTCCGACGTTTTTATTGGCCTATCGTTCTTCTCGACATGAAATTACTCAAAATAGTCCTTCAATGCTTCTGATGGGACGAGAGTTACGTTTGCCTTTGGATCTGCTCAGAGGAACTATTGCCTCGGAACATAAAGAAGAAACTGTTTACATCGAGGAGACCAGAAAGAAGATTGAAGAGATTCACAAATTCGTTCGTCATCGTATGCGAATTTGTGCGGAAAAGACAAAATCCTGGTATGATTCTTTTGCAAGGCCAATTTCCTTTATTCCTGGGGACAAGGTGTGGTTTTACAATCCCCGAAGAACGAAGGGAAAATGTCCTAAACTCCAGTTTGATTGGGAAGGACCGTATGAAGTGATGAACCGGTTAAATGACTTAATCTACCGCATATTTCGCTCCCCAAAATCTAAACCGAAGGTGGTTCACGTGAATCGTTTGGCTCCATATGAACATTCACGGGGAAGAAACACCTAAATAGGGAAGGATCAAGAATAGGAGACTGAGGAGGGTGTTTCTGACGTCCTCGACCTAGAAGAAGACGCTTCGTCGCACAAAGCCAGGGTGAAGTTTCTTTCGGCCACGGTAAACTTGCTGGCTACGCGTGTCTAAACGATGGAGGAAGTGTTGTTCTCTTCGGAGGAAGAGGGCATCCCCTCAGCCGGTGTCCCGTTTATTTTGATTTTTGTATTCGGGGTTCTGGTCATCGGACTGCGTAGTTGTGGTATGCTCCGGACCACCAGTCCATCGAGGAAAGATTTTGCTTGATGGCTGGGGAGCATCCCCCGGTAGAGTGGACCCGTTGGACTGGAATTTCTTCATCCGAGAAGACTTCGAGAGGAAGGCGTGAAGGCCCAGGAATCAAGAGGAAGGGCGAGGAACTGTCGGGACCTCCTCGAAGAAAGAAGAGTGCTAAGAAGAATTGGAAATCGAAGAAAGAAGAATAGGAAATTGGAGCGGTTTCTAAGTTGACTTGTTAGCACTGAACCGGCGTCTTGCTCAGGGTTTTTGAGTGGTTTTCCCCTGGGACGAAGGACGAATGTCAAGACGTTAGCTGCCTGAGAGGGCCACTTAGGTAACTGTTACGCTTTTGCTTTTAACCTCCTTTCAGGCAGAGGTACTAAAGAAGAGGTTAGCATCCATGGAAGACTGACAGCCCGAGGTTAGAGACTATGACTTGATTTGGCTTATTGATCGGCCTACGTGAAGATGGTAACAAGTATGAAGATGCCTGCGGTCGGGTCGACCGCTCATTGAAGGAGGGGAGCAATGTTGCGACGGTGAGAAGTTCCCGCTCTTTCGACGCATCGACCGCTTCTTGATATATCGAAAGAGCCATCGACTGCCCCGTCCGAAGCTGTCGTCGAATCATAACGTGAAGCTATCCCTTGTTTCGAGCGGAAACACGTCACCGGATGCTTGAAGTTTCTTAGACAACCGCGCTTCTTTTGAATATCAGATTGTATCGGGAAGCCGACCTGTACGGATCTATTGATAAACCAATTGTGTAATTGAAATATAGACAGTCTAGTTTGCTCCTGGTGTATTCATTTAATTATGGAAAGTGCGAGCTCCACTCCCCGGCGCAACAATATCTAATGCAGATATAGAAGTAATGATATTGTTATTAAATGTATATTACATATCTAATGGAGATATAGTAATAATGATATTGTTATTAAATGTATATTACATATCTAATGCAGATATAGTAATAATGATATTGTTATTAAGTGTATATTACATATCTAATTCAGATATGGTAATAATGATATTGTTCTCAAATGTATATTACACACCTAATGCACATATAGTAATATTGATATTGTTATTAAATGTGTATCACATATCTAATGCTGATATAGTAATAATGATATTGTTATTAAATGTATATTACATATCTAACGCAGATATAGTAGGAATGATATTGTTTCTAAATGTCCATAGACCTGTAGGAAGGTATCAGTATATTACGTTATATCTAATGAAGATATAGTAGTAATAATGATATTGTTATTAAATGTATATTACATATCCAATGCAGATATAGCAATAATGATATTGTTATTAAATGTATATCACATATCTCATGCAGATACAGTAATAATGATATTGTTATTTAATGTATATTACATATCTAATTCTTATATGGTACTAATGATATTGTTATTAAGTGTATATTACACACCTAATGCACATATAGTAATAATGATATTGTTATACAATGTATATTACATATCTAATGCTGATATAGTAATAATGATATTGTTATTAAATGTATATTACATATCTAACGCAGATATAGTAGGCATGATATTGTTACTAAATCTCCATAGACCTGTAGGAAGGTATCAGTATATTACGTTATATCTAATGAAGATATAGTAGTAATAATGATATTGTTATTAAATGTATATTACATAGCTAATGCAGATATAGTAATATTGATATTGTTATTAAATGTATATCACATATCTAACGCAGTTATAGTAGGAATGATATTGTTACTAAATGTCCATCGACCTGTAGGATGGTATCAGTATATTACGTTATATCTAATGAAGATATAGTAGTAATAATGATATTGTTATTAAATGTATATTACATAGCTAATGCAGATATAGTAATAATAACATTATTACTAAATGTACATTGATCTGTCGGAAAATATCAATATATTATATATCTAATGCAGATATAGTAATAATGATATTGTTATTAAATGTATATCACATATCTAATGCAGATATAGTAATAATGATATTGTAGTTAAATGTATATTACATATCTGATGCTGATATAGTAATAATGATATTGTTATTAAAGGTATATCACATATCTAACGCAGATACAGTAGTAATGATATTGTTGCAAAATGTCCATAGATCTGTAGGAAGGTATCAGTATATTACATTATATCTAATGAAGATATAGTAGTAATAATGATATTGTTATTAAATGTATGTTACATATCTAATGCAGATATAGAAGTAATGATATTGTTATTAAATGTATATCACATATCTAATGCAGATATAGTAATAATGTAATTGTTATTTAATGTATATTACATATCTAATTCTTATATGGTACTAATGATATTGTTATTAAATGTATATTACACACCTAATGCACATATAGTAATAATGATATTGTTATACAATGTATATTACATATCTAATGCTGATATAGTAATAATGATATTGTTATTAAATGTATATTACATATCTAACGCAGATATAGTAGGAATGATATTGTTACTAAATGTCCATACACCTGTAGGAAGGTATCAGTATATTACGTTATATCTAATGAAGATATAGTAGTAATAATGATATTGTTATTAAATGTATATTACATATCTAATGCAGATATAGAAGTAATGATATTGTTATTAAATGTATATTACATATCTAATGGAGATATAGCAATAATGATATTGTTATTAAATGTATATTACATATCTAATGCAGATATAGTAATAATGATATTGTTATTAAGTGTATATTACATATCTAATTCAGATATGGTACTAATGATATTGTTATTAAATGTATATTACACACGTACTGCACATATAGTATAATGATATTATTATACAATGTATATTACATATCTAATGCTGATATAGTAATAATGATATTGTTATTAAATGTATATTACATATCTAACGCAGATATAGAAGGCATGATATTGTTACTAAATGTCCATAGATCTGTAGGAAGGTATCAGTATATTACATTATATCTAATGAAGATATAGTAGTAATAATGATATTGTTATTAAATGTATATTACATATCTAATGGAGATATAGTAATAATGATATTGTTATTAAATGTATATTACATATCTAATGCTGATATAGTAATAATGATATTGTTATTCAATGTATATTACATATCTAACGCAGATATAGTAGGAATGATATTGTTACTAAATGTCCATAGACCTGTAGGAAGGTATCAGTATATTACGTTATATCTAATGAAGATGTAGTAGTAATAATGATATTGTTATTAAATGTATATTACATAGCTAATGCAGATATAGTAATAATAACATTACTACTAAATGTACATTGATCGTGTAGGAAGATATCAATATATTACATATCTAATGCAGATATAGTAATAATGATATTGTTATTAAATGTATATCACATATCTAATGCAGATATAGTAATAATGATATTGTTATTAAATGTATATTACATATCTAACGCAGATATAGTAGGCATGATATTGTTACTAAATGTCCATAGATCTGTAGGAAGGTATCAGTATATTACATTATATCTAATAAAGATATAGTAGTAATAATGATATTGTTATTAAATGTATATTACATATCCAATGCAGATATAGCAATAATGATGTTGTTATTAAATGTATATCACATATCTAATGCAGATATAGTAATAATGATATTGTTATTAAGTGTATATTACATATCTAATTCAGATATGGTACTAATGATATTGTTATTAAATGTATATTACACACCTAATCCACATATAGTAATAATGATATCGTTATACAATGTATATTACATATCTAATGCTGATATAGTAATAATGATATTGTTATTAAATGTATATTACATATCTAACGCAGATATAGTAGGAATGATATTGTTACTAAATGTCCATAGATCTGTAGGAAGGTATCAGTATATTACATTATATCTAATGAAGATATAGTAGTTATATCTAATAATGATATTGTTATTAAATGTATATTACATGTCTAATGCAGATATAGTAATAATGATATTGTTACTAAATGTATATCACATATCTAATGCAGATATAGTAATAATGATATTGTTATTAAGTGTATATTACATATCTAATACAGATATGGTAATAATGATATTGTTCTCAAATGTATATTACACACCTAATGCACATATAGTAATAATGATATTGTTATACAATGTACATTACATATCTAATGCTGATATAGTAATAATGATATTGTTATTAAATGTATATTACATATCTAACGCAGATATAGTAGGCATGATATTGTTACTAAATGTCCATAGATTTGTTGGAAGGTATCAGTATATTACATTGTATCTAATGAAGATATAGTAGTAATAATGATATTGTTATTAAATGTATATTACATAGCTAATGCAGATATAGTAATAATAACATTATTACTAAATGTACATTGATCTGTAGGAAGATATCAATATATTACATATCTAATGCAGATATAGTAATAATGATATTGTTATTAAATGTATATCACATATCTAATGCAGATATAGTAATAATGATATTGTTATTAAATGTATATTACATATCTATGCAGATATAGTAATATCGATATTGTTATTTAATGCATATTACATATCTTATTCTTATATGGTACTAATGATATTGTTATTAAATGTATATTACAGACCTAATGCACATATTGTAATAATGATATTGTTATACAATGTATATTACATATCTAATACTGATACAGTAATAATGATATTGTTGTTAAATGTATATTACATATCTAATGCTGATATAGTAATAATGATATTGTTATTAAATGTATATTACATATCTAACGCAGATATAGTAGGCATGATATTGTTACTAAATGTCCATAGATCTGTAGGAAGGTATCAGTATATTACATTATATCTAATAAAGATATAGTAGTAATAATGATATTGTTATTAAATGTATATTACATATCCAATGCAGATATAGCAATAATGGTGTTGTTATTAAATGTATATCACATATCTAAGGCAGATATAGTAATAATGATATTGTTATTAAGTGTATATTACATATCTAATTCAGATATGGTACTAATGATATTGTTACTAAATGTATATTACACACGTACTGCACATATAGTATAATGATATTGTTATACAATGTATATTACATATCTAATGCTGATATAGTAATAATGATATTGTTATTAAATGTATATTACATATCTAACGCAGATATAGTAGGAATGATATTGTTACTAAATGTCCATAGATCTGTAGAAAGGTATCAGTATATTACATTATATCTAATGAAGATATAGTAGTAATAATGACATTGCTATTAAATGTATATTACATATCTAATGGAGATATAGAAATAATGATATTGTTATTTAATGTATATTACATATCTAATTCTTATATGGTACTAATGATATTGTTACTAAATGTATATTACACACCTAATGCACATAGAGTAATAATGATATTGTTATACAATGTATATTACATATCTAATGCTGATATAGTAATAATGATATTGTTATAAATGTATATTACATATCTAATGCAGATATAGTAATAATGATATTGTTATTAAATGTATATCACATATCTAATGCAGATATAGTAATAATGATATTGTTATTAAGTGTATATTACATATCTAATTCAGATATGGTAATAATCATATTGTTATCAAATGTATATTACACACCTAATGCACATGTAGTAATAATGATATTGTTATACAATGTATATTATATATCTAATGCTGATATAGTAATAATGATATTGTTATTAAACGTATATTACATATCTAACGCAGATATAGTAGTAATGACATTGTTGCAGAATGTCCATAGGTCTGTAGAAGATATAAGTATATTACATTATATCTAAAGAAGCTATAGTAGTAATAATGATATTGTTATTAAATGTATATCACATATCTAATGAAGATATAGTAATAATGATATTGTTATTAAGTGTATATTACATATCTAATTCAGATATGGTACTAATGATATTGTTATTCAATGTATATTACACACCTAATGCACATATAGGAATAATGATATTGTTATACAATGTATATTACATATCTAATGCTCATATAGTAATAATGATATTGTTATTAAATGTATATTACATATCTAGCGCAGATATAGTAGGCATGGTATTGTTACTAAATGTCCATAGATCTGTAGGAAGGTATCAGTATTACATTATATCTAATGAAGATATAGTAGTAATAATGATATTGTTATTAAATGTGTATTACATAGCTAATGCAGATATAGTAATAATAACATTATTACTAAATGTACATTGATCTGTAGGAAGATATCAATATATTACATATCTAATGCAGATATAGTAATAATGATATTGTTATTAAATGAATATCACGTATCTAATGCAGATATAGTAATAATGATATTGTTATTAAGTGTATATTACATATCTAATTCAGATATGGTACTAATGATATTGTTATTAAATGTATATTACACACCAAATGCACATATAGTAATAATGATATTGTTATTAAACGTATATTACATATCTAACGCAGATATAGTAGTAATGATATTGTTGCAGAATGTCGATAGATCTGTAGAAGGTATAAGTATATTACATTATATCTAATGAAGATATAGTAGTAATAATGATATTGTTATTAAATGTATATTACATATCCAATGCAGATATAGCAATAATGATATTGTTATTAAATGTGTATCACATATCTAATGCAGATACAGTAATAATGACATTGTTATTTAATGTATATTACATATCTAATTCATATATGGTAATAATGATATTGTTATCAAATGTATAATACATACGTAATTCACATATAGTAATAATGATATTGTTATACAATGTATATTACATATCTAATGCTGATATAGTAATAATGATATTGTTATTAAATGTATATTACATATCTAATGCAGATATAATAATATTGATATTGTTATTTAATGTATATTACATATCTAATTCTTATATGGTACTAATGATATTGTTATTAACTGTATATTACACACCTAATGCACATATAGTAATAATGATATTGTTATACAATGTATATTACATATCTAATACTGATATAGTAATAATGATACTGTTATTAAATGTATATTACATACCTAACGCAGATATAGTAGGCATGATATTGTGACTAAATGTCCATAGATCTGTAGGAAGGTATCAGTATATTACATTATATCTAATGAAGATATAGTAGTAATAATGATATTGTTATTAAATGTATATTACATATCAATGCAGATATAGCAATAATGATACCTTATTAAATGTATATTTCATATCTAATGCAGATACAGTAATATGATATTGTTATTAAATATATATTACATATCTAATTCATATATGGTAATAATGATATTGTTATCAAATGTATAATACATACGTAATTCACATATAGTAATAATGATATTGTTATACAATGTATATTACATATCTAATGCAGATATAGTAACAATGATATTGTTATTAAGTGTATATTACATATCTAATTCAGATATGGTACTAATGATATTGTCATTAAATGTATATTACATATCTAATGCAGATATAGTAATAATGATATTGTTGTTAAATGTATATTACATATCTAATGCTGATATAGTAATAATGATATTGTTATTAAATGTATATTACATATCTAACGCAGATATAGTAGGCATGATATTGTTACTAAATGTCCATAGATCTGTAGGAAGGTATCAGTATATTACATTATATCTAATGAAGATATAGTAGTAATAATGATATTGTTATTAAATGTATATTACATATCCAATGCAGATATAGCAATAATGATATTGTTATTAAATGTATATTACATATCTAACGCAGATATAGTAGGAATGATATTGTTACTAAATGTCCATAGATCTGTATGAAGTAATCAGTATATTACATTATTTCTAATGTAGATATAGTAATAATGATATTGTTGTTAAATGTATATTAAATATCTGTTGCAGATACAGTAATAATGATATTGTTATTTAATGTATATTACATATCTAATTCTTATATGGTACTAATGATATTGTTATTAAATGTATATTACACAACTAATGCACATATAGTAATAATGATATTGTGATTAAATGTATATTGCATATCCAATGCAGATATAGCAATAATGATATTGTCATTAAATGTTTATCACATATCTAATGCAGATATAGTAATAATGATATTGTTGTTAAATGTATATTACATATCTAATGCTGATATAGTAATAATGATATTGTTATTAAATGTATATTACATATCTAACGCAGATATAGTAGGAATGATATTGTTACTAAATGTCCATAGATCTGTAGGAAGGTATCAGTAGATAGGTAGCTTTATTTCTTGCCTTTCTGCTTTGAAAGGGGGTTTGGCACGTGAGTGTGCCTACAATATTTTATAAGATATGTACATTATGAGTTATATACAATAACGTCCGTTCAGGTCTTCTGTCCCTGGCCTATCTCCTTCCTTCTTCGGATTATTTCCCTCATCCATTTTTTCCCCTGCTCTTGACCCTGCAAAATATTCCACCTTGTTAAATCCTTATCCCTTTCTACTTCCCTACATTCTTCTAACAAGTGTTCTATTGTCTCCTCTCCTAATCCACACATTCTACAGACGTTCTCCTCTTTCTTTTTCCAGTGTCTGTTGCCTCTTTCTTCATTCCCACATCTGAACCTTGCAATCATTGACTGGTCCCTTCCTTTGTATTCTGCTTTCAAATAATATGCTCGGTTTTCCTCCCTTATCCCTCTATAGTTTCTGTTATACCTTCCTATTACTATCCTGTCCTAAAATGATTGGCACTGCTCTGCTCTGTCTAACTGTGATAGATTTTCTGCTAGCGTCAGTTCTCCCGTGCATCTAGCTTTAACCTCCTTTATTTCTATTCCTTTCTCTTCGTAGTATTGTCTTCTCTGTTCTTCCCATTTCGACCTTTTCCTCTCGCATTTTGTATCTATCTCTTTCCAGCATTCTAGTATTATCTTGTTAATTCCTTTCGTCCTCGTTTTTTCTTCGTATCTCACTGCTCTCCTGCCTGCTTCTATTCTTAATTTGTCCTCCTTTGTTTCATCCATTACTATATATGTTGGTGTATTGAAGTCCAATCCTAATACCCATTTTATGTACTTTGTATGTAGTTTTTCAAGTCTCTCCGATTCGCTCCATCCCCATATCTCTGCTGCATACATCATAACGCTTTTCACCAAGCTTCTGTAGATCTTCATCCTTCTTTCAAAGTTGTTTTTGAATCTCCTTTCTCCTATTCCCCATGTTTGCTTCATCACTATCATCGCCTTTTTCGCTGTTTCTCTCCAGTGCATCTCCGTTCCTCCATTTTTCTGGAAGTGATACCCTAGGTATTTGAAGTCTTTTACTTCTTCTAATTCTTCTTCTCCCCATTTCCATATCTCCTTTTTCTTCTGACTTCTTCCTTTCTTAAAAATTATTATCTTCGACTTTCCAGCGTTTAGCATTAACTCTCTTCTTTCAAAGTATCTTTTCATTCTGTTTATCATTTCCTTTAAGTCCTGCGGATGTGTTGCTAATAGTACGATGTCATCTGCGTACGACAGTGACCAAAACTTCTCTTTTCCGATCACCATTCCTCCTGCTTGTCCTTCTCTCAATTTATCTTCAAGGTCCGCCGTGTATAACGAGAATAGGGTAGGGCTTAGTGGACATCCTTGCCTTAATCCTTTCGTTGTCCAAAACTTTTCAGATACTTTCCCATTAACTCTTATCCTATTCTCTGTTTCTTTGTAAATTTCGTTAATTCTCGTTCTTAGAGTGTTACTTATTCTTTTTTCCTCCATAACCTTGCTCAGTTTTTCTCTGTTTACTTTATCGAAAGCCGCTGTTAGATCTGCGAAGAAAGCATATAGCTTTCCTCCCTTTTCTTTGATTTCTCTGTTTACCACGTAGTTCAGAATAAAAATGTTGTCCATTGTGCTTCTTCCTTTTCTGAAGCCTGCTTGCGTCTCTGGTATGATTTTCTTTTCCTCTAGTTCTGCACTTAATCTGTTCTCCAGAATCATCGCGTATATCTTGTATGCCGTATTTAATAGCGTTATCCCTCTGTAATTCTTTACATCATCCCTGTCTCCCTTCTTAAATATAGGGCTAATTATACCTACTTTCCATCTCCTTGGCATTCCTTCTCCCTTCCATACTTTGTTTATCAGTGTTGTGATTCTGGTGAGTACCTTTCTTCCTCCATGTATCCAGACCTCGTTTTCTAGGCCGTCTTCCCCTGCTGCTTTCCTTTTTTTCAATTTCTTAATTTGCCTCATCACTTCTTGCTCCGTTATAATTTCATTTGTATCCTGTTGTTCCTCTGTGTCCTCTAATCTCTCTTCTTCTTGATCCTTTTGTTCTTTTCCTTCTAATAATTCTATGAAATATCTTCTCCAGCCCTGTATACTTACTTTGTTTGTTGTTCCTATTCTTTTTTTCCTTTCCCGTCTGATATATTTCCATATTTCATTTGTGTTTTTAATTTGTTCTATTTCTTCTTCTTCTTTCTTCTGTTGTTGGTCCTTCTTCTTCTCGCAGAGTTTCTTGAATTCTCTCCTTTTCTGAATGTATGTCACCTTTTCCCCTTTGCCTCTTCTCCATTTTCTCAGCTCTTTTCTCGTTTCCCTTTTTCTCTCTGTACATTCTTTATCCCACCATTTCTTGTACCCTGGTTTCAATTCCATTACCTTTACCACTTTCTTGAGTACCGTCCCGTTGATCTTATGTACCATTTCTTCCATCATTTCGTTTGAATCCTCCTTTTCGAATTCAATTTGTTCCACTTCCTCCTGGTAGTGTCTCTTTCCTTCCTCCGTCCAAAGCCGTCTCTCCTTCCATATCTCTTCTTCTTGCTTCTCTACACTGGTTTCTCCATAAATTTCTAATTTCAGCGGTAAATGATCTGACTCTATCCTCTCTTCTATCCTGAAACTTCTGATATCTTCTTTAATTGCTGGGTCAACTAATACATAATCGATTACTGTGTTTCCTTTGCCCCCTATGAAAGTATATTCACCTTCTTCGTCTCCTTCAAAATTACCGTTCATAATTTCCCATCCGTTGTCTTCTACCATTTCTATTAGCCTGGTTCCTTCTATGTTTTTTATCTTGTCTCTCGATTTTCTCGTTTCTTTGTCTTTCCTATCCTCATTGCTAAATGATCCTTCTAAACCTATTCTTGCATTGAAATCCCCACCGATTATAAGTCTTTCTTCTTTCATACCTCCGATTGCCTCTTCTATATTCTCTCTCGTCTTTTTCATATCTCTGCTGTATACCGTGATTATTCTCCATATGTTACCTTGTATCTCAATCTTCCTTTCTTGTATGTCCGAATTTTCCTCCTGTGTATCTCTTTCTGCTATCCTTTTCTTCACTCCCGTTATGATGCCTCCGCTCGCTCTTCCTTTGTTCTTCTCTTTTTTTGCCAGTTGACATTTCCAGTTGAAACTGTTCGGCAACCTGTTCTGTAACCCATTCCATTGTTTCTCGTCTACCCAAGTTTCAGTTAGTCCTACAAAATCGTATGTCTCCACGTATTCCCAAAATTGCTTATCTTTATTGTACAGACCTGCGACGTTCCAGAAACCTATCGATAATGTCTTATTCTTTACCTGCTGCTTGTCATGTACCTTCTGTTTTCTTTTCTCGTTCTTTTCATTGTTGTAATTTCCCTCTCCTCCCCTGTTCGTCTTTTCAGACGCGGGAGGAGTGGTACTTAGCGCCTTATCTTCTGTCGCGGTCCCGTTTCGCTCGGTGTCTCTCTCTGAACTTAGAGAGTCACCGAACTTTGTCGGCTCCAAAATTTTGCCTCTTCAAGTCCTACTCCTTCTTTCCATTTGAAAATCCTGTCGTTTATCCTTACCTTTCTGTATCCTATTTTCACGTGTGCTCCCTGCTCTCTCTCCGCTTTCGCAATTCCCAAGATTGCCTTCTGAGTTTCTCTTTCGTTTTTTGTTAAATCATTATCAATGTATATTTTCTTGCCTTTCAGTTTGCCCTTCTTTATCATTATCTCCTTTTTCTGTTGCCAGTTTCTTAACTTTGCTATCAAAATACTCCCTCTCTCTCCCTTTCTCGTCCAGAAAGCATCCTCTATTTCCACCTCCACCTGCAAATTTTCTGATATTACCTTTACTGCCGTCTCTTTCGGTGTTTCGCCTCTTGGTAGATCTTCTCCTTTCAGTGTGATATTGTTTCGTTTCTCCCTTTTTTCTCTTGCCTCCTCTTTTCGCTCTATACGGTTTATTCTTTCAATTAATTCGTCCGCCTCATCTCTTTTCGTTTCTAGATTTTTAATTCTCTTCTGTATTTCTTCTTTTTCTCGCTCCCATGCTTCCTGCTTTCTTTTCCATTCTTCTTTTAGTTCTCTAATTTCCTTATTTATGGATTCGTTTTCTTTCTTAATATCTTGTGTGTCCTTCTTCACTGCCAGCACAAGCTCAGTCAATCTGTCTAACTTGTCCATTTTTATATCTTTAGGTTCGCCTTCTGTTCCTTCGCTTTCTGTTCCTTCCCCTTCCGTAGCTTCTTGCGGTGGTGATCTTCCTACTCTTCTTGCTTTTTGGAAATTTTCTATCAGTTCTTTCTCCACTCTTCTTCTTTCTTCTTCTGCTTCTTCTTCTTCTCTTTTTCTTTTAAAAGAGTCCAGCAATGATCCTTGGCTGCTCGACCTATATTTCCCAAGCTGTTCAGCTAAAGTTGGCCTTCCTCTTTTTCCGGAATCCTTTGGGCTCTCCGTCTCTCCTGTCTTACTCAGCTATGTTTTTCTCTCTCTGTGTTCGCTTCTATGCCTATACTTCTCTACGTGGCTGCGCCAGACTTGACGCGGCCGCTCTGGTCTGCTTCTAGGTGTCGCTGCCTTCGTTCTTCTTTATCTTATCAGTTTATCATCCAATCGATCTACATTTATCGACGTATTATTCCACGTCGTTTATTAATCTACAATATCGACTTTTTCCACGTAGCTCATCAGACAACCAAACCTCTTACCTCTTTCGCCAGTTTCATTTCTTTTAAGTAACTTGTTTCCGTGTACCTTTATGATGCCTTTATACACCTGTATTCTTTGGTTTTTCCTCTTTCCAGCGGTATTTATTGCACCTCTATCCGTTCAGATTTTCCTTTGGAATTGATTGATTCTGTTTCACTTCTCTCCGACACGTACTGCCTCTATAGCTATCGTCACGTGACCCCCCAGGAAGGTATCAGTATATTACATTATATCTAATGAAGATATAGTAGTAATAATGATATTGTTATTAAATGTATATTACATATCTAATGCTGATATAGTAATAATGATATTGTTATTAAATGTATATTACATATATAATGCAGATATAGAAATATTGATATTGTTATTTAATATATATTACATATCTAATTCTTATATGGTACTAATGATATTGTTGTTAAATGTATATTACATATCTAATGCAGATACAGTAATAATGCAATTGTTATTTAATGTATATTACATATCTAATTCTTATATGATACTAATGATATTGTTATTAAATGTATATTACACACCTAATGCACATGTAGTAATAATGATATTGTTATACAATGTATATTACATATCTAATGCTGATATA
The DNA here is from genome assembly GCF_907164935.1 of Osmia bicornis bicornis. NCBI lineage: Eukaryota > Metazoa > Arthropoda > Insecta > Hymenoptera > Megachilidae > Osmia > Osmia bicornis. The sequence continues at coordinate 26,305 of NW_025791059.1, forward strand.
GTAATAATGATATTGTTGCAAAATGTCAATAGATCTGTAGAAGGTATAAGTATATTACAATATATCTAATGAAGATATAGTAGTAATAATGATATTGTTATTAAATGTATATTACATATCCAATGCAGATATAGCAATAATGATATTGTTATTCAATGTATATCACATATCTAATGCAGATATAGTAATAATGATATTGTTATTAAGTGTATATTACATATCTAATTCAGAGATGGTACTAATGATACTGTTATTAAATGTATATTACACACCTAATGCACATATAGTAATAATGATATTGTTATACAATGTATATTACACACCCAATGCACATATAGTAATAATGATATTGTTATTAAATGTATATCACATATCTAATGCAGATATAGTAATAATGATATTGTTATTAAGTGTATATTACACACCTAATGCACATATAGTAATAATGATATTGTTATACAATGTATATTACATATCTAATGCTGTTATAGTAATAATGATATTGTTATACAATGTATATTACATATCTAATGCTGATATAGTAATAATGATATTGTTATCAAATGTATATTACATATCTAATGCAGATATAGTAATATTGATATTGTTATTTAATGTATATTACATATCTAACGCAGATATAGTAGGAATGATATTGTTACTAAATGTCCATAGATCTGTATGAAGTAATCAGTATATTACATTATTTCTAATGTAGATATAGTAATAATGATATTGTTGTTAAATGTATATTACATATCTGATGCAGATACAGTAATAATGATATTGTTATTTAATGTATATTACATATCTAATTCTTATATGGTACTAATGATATTGTTATTAAATGTATATTACATATCTAACGCAGATATAGTAGGAATGATATTGTTACTAAATGTCCATAGATCTGTATGAAGTAATCAGTATATTACATTATTTCTAATGTAGATATAGTAATAATGATATTGTTATTAAATGTATATTGCATATCCAATGCAGATATAGCAATAATGATATTGTCATTAAATGTATATCACATATCTAATGCAGATATAGTAATAATGATATTGTTGTTAAATGTATATTACATATCTAATGCTGATATAGTAATAATGATATTGTTATTAAATATATATTACATATCTAACGCAGATATAGTAGGAATGATATTGTTACTAAATGTCCATAGATCTGTAGGAAGGTATCAGTATATTACATTATATCTAATGAAGATATAGTAGTAATAATGATATTGTTATTAAATGTATATTATACACCTAATGCACATATAGTAATAATGATATTGTTATTGAATGTATATCACATATCTAATGCAGATATAGTAATAATGATATTGTTATTAAATGTATATTACATATCTAATGCAGATATAGTAATATTGATATTGTTATTTAATGTATATTACATATCTAATTCTTATATGGTACTAATGATATTGTTATTAAATGTATATTACACTCCTAATGCACATATAGTAATAATGATATTGTTATACAATGTATATTACATATCTAATGCTGATATAGTAATAATGATATTGTTATTAAAGGTATATTACATATCTAACGCAGATACAGTAGTAATGATATTGTTGCAAAATGTCCATAGATCTGCAGAAGGTATAAGTATATTACATTATATCTAATGAAGATATAGTAGTAATAATGATATTGTTATTAAATGTATATTACATATCTAATGCAGATATAGTAATATTGATATTGTTATTTAATGTATATTACATATCTAATTCAGATATGGTACTAATGATATTGTTATTAAATGTAGATTACACACCTACTGCACATATAGTAATAATGATATTGTTATTAAATGTATATTACATATCTCACACAGATATAGTAGGAATGATATTGTTACTAAATGTCCATAGATCTGTATGAAGTAATCAGTATCTTCCATTATTTCTAATGTAGATATAGTAATAATGATATTGTTGTTAAATGTATATTACATATCTGATGCAGATACAGTAATAATGAGATTGTTATTTAATGTATATTACATATCTAATTCTTATATGGTATTAATGATATTGTTATTAAATGTATACTACACACCTAATGCACATATAGTAATAATGATATTGTTATTGAATGTATATCACATATCTAATGCAGATATAGTAATAATGATATTGTTATTAAATGTATATTACATATCTAATGCAGATATAGTAATATTGATATTGTTATTTAATGTATATTACATATCTAATTCTTATATGGTACTAATGATATTGTTATTAAATGTATATTACACTCCTAATGCACATATAGTAATAATGATATTGTTATACAATGTATATTACATATCTAATGCTGATATAGTAATAATGATATTGTTATTAAAGGTATATTACATATCTAACGCAGATACAGTAGTAATGATATTGTTGCAAAATGTCCATAGATCTGCAGAAGGTATAAGTATATTACATTATATCTAATGAAGATATAGTAGTAATAATGATATTGTTATTAAATGTATATTACATATCTAATGCAGATATAGTAATATTGATATTGTTATTAAATGTATATTGCATATCCAATGCAGATATAGCAATAATGATATTGTTATTAAATGTATATCACATATCTAATGCAGATATAGTAATAATGATATTATTATTTAATGTATATTACATATCTAATTCTTATATGGTATTAATGATATTGTTATACAATGTATATTACATATCTAATGCTGATATAGTAATAATGATATTGTTATTAAATGTATATTACATATCTAATGCAGATATAGTAATGATGATACTGTTATTAAATGTATATCACATATCTAATGCAGATATAGTAATAATGATATTGTTATTAAGTGTATATTACATATCTAATTCAGATATGGTAATAATGATATTGTTATCAAATGTATATTACACGCCTAATGCACATATAGTAATAATGATAATGTTATACAATGTATATTACATATCTAATGCTGATATAGTAATAATGATATTGTTATTAAATGTATATTACATATCTAATGCAGATATAGTAATATTGATATTGTTATTTAATGTATATTACATATCTAATTCAGATATGGTACTAATGATATTGTTATTAAATGTAGATTACACACCTAATGCACATATAGTAATAATGATATTGTTATTAAATGTATATTACATATCTAACACAGATATAGTAGGAATGATATTTTTACTAAATGTCCATAGATCTGTATGAAGTAATCAGTATCTTACATTATTTCTAATGTAGATATAGTAATAATGATATTGTTATTAAGTGTATATTACATATCTAATTCAGATATGGTACTAATGATATTGTTATTAAATGCATATTACATATCTAACGCAGATATAGTAGGCATGATATTGTTACTAAATGTCCATAGATCTGTAGGAAGGTATCAGTATATTACATTGTATCTAATGAAGATATAGTAGTAATACTGATATTGTTATTAAATGTATATTACATATCCAATGCAGATATAGCAATAATGATATTGTTATTAAATGTATATTACATATCTAACGCAGATATAGTAGGAATGATATTGTTACTAAATGTCGATAGATCTGTATGAAGTAATCAGTATATTACATTATTTCTAATTATTAAATGTATATTACATATCTAATGCAGATATAGTAATAATGATACTGTTATTAAATGTATATCACATATCTAATGCAGATATAGTAATAATGATATTGTTATTAAGTGTATATTACATATCTAATTCAGATATGGTAATAATGATATTGTTATCAAATGTATATTACACGCCTAATGCACATATAGTAATAATGATAATGTTATACAATGTATATTACATATCTAATGCTGATATAGTAATAATGATATTGTTATTAAATGTATATTACATATCTAACGCAGATATAGTAGGAATGATATTGTTACTAAATGTCGATAGATCTGTATGAAGTAATCAGTATATTACATTATTTCTAATGTAGATCTAGTAATAATGATATTGTTATTAAACGTATATTACATATCTAACGCAGATACAGTAGTAATGATATTGTTGCAAAATATCAATAGATCTGTAGACGGTATCAGTATATTACATTACATCTAATGAAGATATAGTAGTAATACTGATATTGTTATTAAATGTATATCACATATCTAATGCAGATATAGTAATAATGATATTGTTATTAAATGTATATTACACACCTAATGCACATATAGTAATAATGATATTGTTATTAAATGTATATTACATATCTAACACAGATATAGTAGGAATGATATTTTTACTAAATGTCCATAGATCTGTATGAAGTAATCAGTATCTTACATTATTTCTAATGTAGATATAGTAATAATGATATTGTTATTAAGTGTATATTACATATCTAATTCAGATATGGTACTAATGATATTGTTATTAAATGTATATTACATATCTAACGCAGATATAGTAGGAATGATATTGTTACTAAATGTCCATAGACCTGTAGGAAGGCATCAGTATATTACGTTATATCTAATGAAGATGTAGTAGCAATAATGATATTGTTATTAAATGTATATTACATAGCTAATGCAGATATAGTAATAATAACATTATTACTAAATGTACATTGATCTGTAGGAAGATATCAATATATTACATATCTAATGCAGATATAGTAATAATGATATTGTTATTAAATGAATATCACATATATAATGCACATATAGTAATAATGATATTGTTATACAATGTATATTACATATCTAATGCTCATATAGTAATAATGATATTGTTATACAATGTATATTACACATCTAATGCTGATATAGTAATAACGATATTGTTATTAAATGTATATTACATATCTAACGCAGATATAGTAGGCATGATATTGTTACTAAATGTCCATAGATCTGTAGGAAGGTACAGTATATTACATTATATCTAATGAAGATATAGTAGTAATACTGATATTGTTATTAAATGTATATCACATAGCTAATGCTGATATAGTAATAATGATATTGTTATTAAATGTATATTACATATCTAACGGAGATATAGTAGGAATGATATTGTTATTAAATGTATATTACACACCTAATGCACATATAGTAATAATGATATTGTTATACAATGTATATTACATATCTAATGCTGATATAGTAATAATGATATTGTTATTAAATGTATATCACATATCTAATGCAGATATAGTAATAATGATATTGTTATTAAGTGTATATTACATATCTAATTCAGATATGGTAATAATGATATTGTTATCAAATGTATATTACATATCTAATTCAGATATGGTAATAATGATATTGTTATCAAATGTATATTACACGCCTAATGCACATATAGTAATAATGATAATGTTATACAATGTATATTACATATCTAATGCTGATATAGTAATAATGATATTGTTATTAAATGTATATTACATATCTAACGCAGATATAGTAGGAATGATATTGTTATTAAATGTATATTACACACCTAATGCACATATAGTAATAATGATATTGTTATACAATGTATATTACATATCTAATGCTGATATAGTAATAATGATATTGTTATTAAATGTATATCACATATCTAATGCAGATATAGTAATAATGATATTGTTATTAAGTGTATATTACATATCTAATTCAGATATGGTAATAATGATATTGTTATCAAATGTATATTACATATCTAATTCAGATATGGTAATAATGATATTGTTATCAAATGTATATTACACGCCTAATGCACATATAGTAATAATGATAATGTTATACAATGTATATTACATATCTAATGCTGATATAGTAATAATGATATTGTTATTAAATGTATATTACATATCTAACGCAGATATAGTAGTAAT
>NW_025791060.1:0-39719 GCF_907164935.1 Osmia bicornis bicornis
ATATCTAATTCAGATATGGTACTAATGATATTGTTATTTAATGTATATTACATTTCTAATTCTTATATGGTACTAATGATATTGTTATTAAATGTATATTACACAACTAATGCACATATAGTAATAATGATATTGTTATACAATGTATATTACATATCTAATGCTGATATAGTAATAATGATATTGTTATAAAACGTATATTACATATCTAACGCAGATATAGTAGTAATGATATTGTTGGAAAATGTCCATAGATCTGTAGAAGGTATAAGTATATTACATTATATCTAATGAAGATATAGTAGTAATAATGATATTGTTATTAAATGTATATTACATAGCTAATGCAGATATAGTAATAATAACATTATTACTAAATGTACATTGATCTGTAGGAAGATATCAATATATTACATATCTAATGCAGATATAGTAATAATGATAATGTTATACAATGTATATTACATATCTAATGCTGATATAGTAATAATGATATTGTTATTAAATGTATATTACATATATAACGCAGATATAGTAGGCATGATATTGTTACTAAATGTCCATAGATCTGTAGGAAGGTATCAGTATATTACATTACATCTAATGAAGATATAGTAGTAATACTGATATTGTTATTAAATGTATATCACATATCTAATGCAGATATAGTAATAATGATATTGTTATTAAGTGTATATTACATATCTAATTCAGATATGGTACTAATGATATTGTAATTAAATGTATATTACACACCCAATACACATATAGTAATAATGATATTGTTATACAATGTATATTACATATCTAATGCTGATATAGTAATAATGATATTGTTATACAATGTATATTACATATCAAATGCTGATATAGTAATAATGATATTATTATTAAATGTATATTACATATCTAATGCAGATATAGTAATATTGATACTGTTATTTAATGTATATTACATATCTAATTCTTATATGGTACTAATGATATTGTTATTAAATGTATATTACACACCTAATGCAGATATAGTAATATTGATATTGTTATTAAATGTATATCACATATCTAATGCTGATATAGTAATAATGATATTGTTATTAAACGTATATTACATATCTAACGCAGATATAGTAGGAATGATATTGTTACTAAATGTCCATAGATCTGTAGGAAGGTATCAGTATATTACGTTATATCTAATGAAGATATAGTAGTAATAATGATATTGTTATTAAATGTATATTACATATCCAATGCAGATATAGCAATAATGATATTGTTATTAAATGTATATCACATATCTAATGCAGATATAGTAATAATGATATTGTTATTAAGTGTATATTACATATCTAATTCAGATATGGTACTAATGATATTGTTATTAAATGTATATTACACACCTAATGCACATATAGTAATAATGATATTGTTATACAGTGTATATTACATATCTAATGCTGATATAGTAATAATGATATTGTTATTAAATGTATATTACATACCGAACGCACATATAGTAGGCATGATATTGTTACTACAGGTCCATAGATCTGTAGGAAGGTATCAGTATATTACATTATATCGAATGAAGATATAGTAGTAATAATGATATTGTTATACAATGTATATTACATATCTAATGCAGATATAGTAATATTGATATTGTTATTAAATGTATATCACATATCTAATGCTGATATAGTAATAATGATATTGTTATTAAATGTATATTACATATCTAATTCAGATATGGTAGGAATGATATTGTTACTAAATGTCCATAGACCTGTAGGAAGGTATCAGTATATTACGTTATATCTAATGAAGATATAGTAATAATGATATTGTTATTAAATGTATATTTCATAGCTAATGCAGATATAGTAATAATAACATTATTAGAAAATGTACATTGATCTGTAGGAAGATATCAATATATTACATATCTAATGCAGATATAGTAATAATGATATTGTTATTAAGTGTATATTACATATCTAATTCAGATATGGTACTAATGATATTGTTATTAAATGTATATTACACACCTAATGCACATATAGTAATAATGATATTGTTATACAATGTATATTACATATGTAATGCTGATATAGTAATAATGATATTGTTATTAAATGTATATTACATATCTAACGCAGATATAGTAGGAATGATATTGTTACTAAATGTCCATATACCTGTAGGAAGGTATCAGTATATTACGTTATATCTAATGAAGATGTAGTAGCAATAATGATATTGTTATTAAATGTATATTACATAGCTAATGCAGATATAGTAATAATAACATTATTACTAAATGTACATTGATCTGTAGGAAGATATCAATATATTACATATCTAATACAGATATAGTAATAATGATATTGTTATTAAATGAATATCACATATCTAATGCAGATATAGTAATAATGATATTGTAGTTAAATGTATATTACATATCTAATGCTGATATAGTAATAATGATATTGTTATTAAACGTATATTACATATCTAACGCAGATACAGTAGTAATGATATTCTTGCAAAATATCAATAGATCTGTAGAAGGTATAAGTACATTACATTATATCTAATGAAGATATAGTAGTAATAATGATATTGTTATTAAATGTATATTACATATCCAATGCAGATATAGCAATAATGATATTGTTATTAAATGTATATCACATATCTAATGCAGATATAGTAATAATGATATTGTTATTAAGTGTATATTACATATCTAATTCAGATATGGTACTAATGATATTGTTATTAAATGTATATTACACACCTAATGCACATATAGCAATAATGATATTGTTATACAATGTATATTACATATCTAATGGTGATATAGTAATAATGATATTGTTATTAAATGTATATTACATACCTAACGCAGATATAGTAGGCATGATATTGTTACTAAATGTCCATAGACCTGTAGGAAGGTATCAGTATTGTTAATATGCTCGTATTTGCTTCTAGAGCATCCGAGCCTTGTAGGTGTTTGCACGTTTGTGCCAACAAATTTTTCGAAGGACCAACTTCCTTCATGCACGAAGGATAGGACAAACTATTGGATTCGTTTTTTGTTTCAAAACTATATGTTTTAATATGCTTTACAAAAACTACTAAGTGTACGTGCCTAGTGGTGTTATCTAGTACAGAGCTAGTCTTATTCTAACGCTTGTGCGTGAAATCGCTTACGAAATCACCTCCGCAAGGTTGTCTTGACGGGGGTAAAAATGCAGTAACTGGTGGAAGGAGTATGATGTTGGAGAAGGATTTTGAAGGGGAAGCTATAGTAAGTTCCTGGTGACCAAAATAGTTTCTGATGGGTTTTTCCATTCCCGAAGAACACTCACAAAAGATTCAGCGCCTTTTCGACTCTTGACCGTGGCAGGTAACAAAGTTAGGAAACTCCTTGACTGTAATAAAGGCATGTTGAAGGTAACGGGCTAGAAGTTAGAAATGCAAAAACTCGAGAACTGATGTGGACAATAGATAGAAAATTAAAGTGAAAATCGCGGAGTCTTTATGGCTTCATGAGTTTATGGCTGCCACGGCGAGGTACCGACGTCCCGGCAGTGACGGTTGTAAAAAGGGCACGGCGAGACTGGGTCTTATGGCTAGTTGGTAGTGACGTGGAAATTAAATCTATGGCAGGCCTAAACATACCGCCCACCTTGAACGGGTTCCGTTCAACACGTTCGATACTGCTATACAATGACTTGATATCCTAAGAGTTTATAGTGCTAAAGTCTCGAATAAGAAATTAGAATATTGCTAGTTACAATGAGTTATAGGATTATAGTGATGAAAATGACAATTACCATGAATAAACTTAAACAATTACAATAAATGCATCCCCATACATAAACACATATATAGTCTTACATCTATACAAACAAAGTGCTGCTAAAATTCAATGATTAATTGGTACAAAGATTAAGTGAATGCGGGGGCGAATCCTTGGCTTGCTCTGGATCTGCATTTGGTAGAATGCAGATTCTCGTTACAGGCCTCTTGAGGACACCATCGGCGGTACGGAGTGTGACCACCCTAATGATACCGTCAGACCCTGGGTGCAGCTCAGTGATACGGCCGAGCCGCCATCTCGTTGGCGGTAAGTTGTCCTCCTTGATCAGGACCAACGCATCCTTATGGATTGTCCCCGGAGAATTCGTTCGCCACTTATGGCGCTGCTGGAGTCCATGCAGGTATTCCTGCTGCCACCGCTTCCAAAAATGCTGGACTGTCTGCTGGATCAGTTGATATCTATTCAACCTCCCTTGATTGAGATTAGTGATGTCGGGCTGGGGTAGGGCCATCAACGCATCTCCGATAAGGAAGTGACCAGGGGTGAGAGGATTAATATCGTTCGGATCATTGGATAGAGGATATAGGGGGCGTGAGTTTAAACATGCTTCAATCTGCGTCAAAATGGTGTAAAATTCCTCGTAGGTAAGTCTTTGTTCCCCAACTACCCGTTTCAAGTGTGTTTTGATTGATCTTACACCCCTTTCCCACAGCCCTCCGAAATGAGGCGCGTTTGGCGGTATGAAATGCCATTCTATATGCTCCCTCGCTAGTGAATCTATTACTCGATTATTGTGCAAGTCCGAATTTAATAGTGTACCCAGTTCTTGTAGCTCGTTTCGAGCACCCAACAAATTTCTACCGTTATCGGAGTAGATGGTGCTGCATCGACCTCTACGCGATATAAATCTATGTAGACAATTGAGAAAGGCGTCGGTTGTGAGGTCGGTGGCAAGTTCAATGTGTATTGCCTTTGTAGTGAAACAGACAAAAAGGCATATATACGATTTTCGAGCTACACGAGCGCGTCCCGTTTCTTTGATTAGAAAGGGGCCTGCATAGTCTACACCGCAGGTAGCGAATGCACGAGCCGGGACCACGCGATGGGCAGGTAGGTTGCCCATTCTATATGGCGTGCTAACGGGATTCGTTCGAAAACAAGTGACGCAGTCGCGTAATACCTTTTTTACTAGCCGCCTACCTGAGACCAACCAGAACCTGGCGTGAATGGCCGCGAAGGTCTGCTGGCAGCCAGCATGCAGCAATCGTACGTGTTCATGTCGTATTAGCAAAGTCACGAGAGGCCCAGTTTTGGGAATAATGATTGGATGTTTCTGGTCATATTCTAATTGAGCATTTTTAAGCCGACCGCCCACCCTGATGAGTCCGTGTTCGTCAATGAATGGGTTCAAGGAGATCAATGTGCTATGCTTGTCAATTGGCCTATTTGCCGTGAGATGTGCTATTTCTTTACTAAAGTGAGCCTCCTGCATACTACGGATAATTGCTCTTTCTGCCTGTGAGATTTCTGACGCTGTCGGCGGACAGCGATGATAACCGTTTCCCTGAACTTTCGTTGAGAATTCCTTGATGCGAGCATTTTTAATAAATCGCAAACAATAAGCCACTACGCGGAGCAATCTTGTGTAGGATGAATATCGCGAAACTATTTCAGAAAATGGAGGGAGTGGCGCGTTGGAGGCAACTAAGTGTATGACGACGGCTTGTTTCTTCTCCGGGATATCGGCAATTGTGGCCTCAGATGAAGGCCATGTTTCTATATTTTTCGAGAGCCAGGCTGGCCCATGCCACCATAAACTATTGTTTTTTAAATCTAGAGGGGCAACACCTCGTGATAACAGATCGGCCGGGTTACTAGCAGAAACCACGTGCCGCCAATCATTAGCTGACGTGGTGCTCTGAATTTCCGAGACGCGGTTAGCTACGAAAGTTTTCCATCGGCAAGGCTCGTCCCTAATCCAAGCTAATACTATCATAGAATCAGTCCAGTAGTATTCCTTCATCGAGTCTATGCACAATGCAGTTCGCACCTTGCCTGCTAACTGAGCTAGTAATAAGGCGCCGCACAATTCTAAGCGCGGTAAGCTTATTGTCTTGAGCGGGGCCACGCGGGTCTTCGCGCATAACAATAGGGAGGCCCAGGATCCATGGCCTGTTCGTGTGCGCAGGTATATAGCGGCCCCGTAGGCCCTTTCGGAAGCATCCGAAAACCCGTGGAGCTCTATGTCTTCCTCTGACTCAACTAAAGCCCGTCGCGAAATTGATAATGAAGCGATATCATGCAATTCACTCCGAAAGGTGCACCATTGCGTATGAATTTCTTGAGGGAGACTTTCATCCCAACCTAACTGAAACTGCCAAAGCCCTTGCATTAATAATTTTGCTTTAACTATTACAGGGCCTATGAGAACGAGCGGATCAAAGATTTTTGAGATTTCAGACAGAACAACCCGTTTGGTAACCCGATTTGTCGAAACGCTTGGGATTGAATAACTAAGTTTGTCCGTGTTCACCGACCAAAGTAAGCCTAAAGTTTTTGGGTCTTTGTCTGCGGGTTTGATTTCTACCGTGCTGTTTGATTCCGGCCCGTCGCAATTGAGGATGGTAGAATCGTTGCTCGCCCATTTTCGCAGGCAGAAACCTGCCTGCGCTAGGACCCAGGTCAACGACTCCCGCAATTGTATAGCCTGCTCGACTGTTTCGCAGCCGGTTAGCAGGTCGTCGACATAAAAATCGTTTTGAATGACGGTGCTCGCGTAAGGAAATGCCTGTGCGTAATCTCGTCCTACCTGCTGGAGCGCGCGGGTCGCTAAGAATGAAGCCGATGCCGTTCCGTAGGTCACGGTATTCAATTCGTAGGTTTTGATGGGCTCGTTCTCACTGGAGCGCCAAAGTATGCGTTGAAATTTGCGATCCGCATTCGTAACAAGAACCTGCCGATACATCTTTTCTATATCGGCGGATAGTACAAAGCGATGTTTTCTAAATCGAATAAGGATGGTGACAAGGTCACTTTGTACCGTCGGTCCTACTAATTGTGCGTCGTTTAGCGAAAGTCCAGATGACGTCTTCGCCGAGCCATCAAATACAACTCTAACCTTCGTTGTAGTACTAGATGTTTTAAATACCGCGTGATGCGGCAAATAATAGTACGCGTTGGAATTATCTATATTGTGGGTGGGGACTAGTGACATGTGGCCTAGAGCCTCGTATTCGTTCATGAAAGCTAAGTAGTGAAAACGAAGGTCCGGATTTCGTTTAAATCTCCGTTCAATGTTTAACAGGCGCCTTTTTGCCTGTTCGCGCGATTCTCCTAATTCGTTTAGACGGTCGTTAAAGGGAAGACTAACAATGCAACGCCCATCTGAGTCGCGGACCGTGGTTTTCCTAAAATGTGCCTCGCACTCGCTACTAGCCGCGCTCGTCGAGGCTGATTCGCGTGAATTTACTTCTTCTAGATCCCAGAAGCGCGAAATCGAAGCATCTAACTGTGCATTTGTTATAGCGTGGCAGGCTTGAATGGGTTTGGTTGATTCTCCGGGCCAATTCAAACTGCCTCCTAACACCCAACCCAGGCGCGTTTTTTGCCATACTAGATTGCCTAATCCTGCCTTGTGCTGCCCGATGCACAACAGCTTCCAAAATAAGCCCGCACCGATCAAGAGATCGATGCGACCCGGATGCTGGAATTCGGGGTCAGCTGGCGTAACACCAAGTGGTATAGGAATACGCACTTTATTCAGAGGAATGTTAGGCATGGCCTCTGTAATTCCTTTTATTACTAAGCAAGGCAAAACGGTCTGAAAAGAGTTCCCTTCCGAAGCGATTTGCAATTGAGCCTTGTACCGAATGGGATTTCTTGCTCCCGCCAAGCCGCTAACACTCATTTCAGCAGGTGTACAGCGTATATGAGCCCGATTACAAAATTCTTCGGTAATAAAATGAGCTTGGGAACCTACATCTAACAATGCGCGACACCGGTGTCTATTGCCTTTGTCATCTACTACGAAAACTACGGCGGTTGATAGAACCGTGCAATCGATCGCGATTTCGGTCGAATTTGATATATACGACTGGACTACATGAGAGGTAGATGGAGCTGGAGGAATTTCCTTTTCCTCGCTTGTCGCTATGGTTTCTTCTCGATGCAGTACAGTGTGGTGCTTTTTTCCGCATTTCCTACATTTACCGCGGGTGCAATTTTTGATGCTATGCCCAGGTGCTAGGCAGTTAAAACAAACTTGCAATCGTTTGATTGTTTCGTGTCTTTGAGAGAAAGAAAGAGCTAATAAATTAGGGCAATGTTGCAGCGCGTGCCCACCCTTACACAACAAACATTCGCCCGGTTGACTACTAACATGAGAAGCTGGGGCGTATGCTTTATTAATCACAGCGCGGGACCGATTGTCCTTATGTTGGTTGCTAGCCGCGGTATTATTCGCAATTGGTTTGTTTGCGTCCTTTCGCGTAAGATATTGAGAACGCTGCTCCAAGAATTTTGCAAATTCGTCAAAAGTAGGCCTATTCGATGCTTCCATTATTCTCCTCTCCCATTCATCGAGTGAAGCGGAATCTATTCTTTTAGCTAAGTAGACACTAACAAGGGATTGCCACAATTCAAGCGGTTTCAATAACCCTTCTAAAGCACGAACATTGTTTACAGCGGTATCTATAAATTTACTTAGCGCCTCGCCGTCTGGTTTTCGAACAGGAGACACGTCAAGCAATGCATTGACGTGATGGTCAATTAATGCCTTTGGATTTTCATACCGCTCCTTCAGGCGAGACCAAGCGAGCTCGTAATTCGCGGCCGATACACTAAATGACTCTAACGCGCGCGCAGCTGAACCCGTTAACGCCGATACTAAATAGTTAAAACGATCAATGTTCGTAAGCTTGTCACAAGTATGCACTAAGGAAGTAAACGTGTCGCGAAATCGAATCCATTGGCCGAAATCGCCACTAAAAGTTGGTAGTTTAATAACGGGAAGACGAGTCGTGGTATACGGGTCAGCTGATGTCGACGGAACGACATTGGCCGGCGACGGTGCCGGAGACTGTAAACCACGAGCACTATTCAAACGCCTTTCGGCACTCGAGAGCACGCCAAAATAAATGCTTTCAAAGGATTCGCGCTCCTCTAGATGTGCGTCCTCTGTGTCTGTTCCTACTACAATGGTTTCTATCTGAGCTTGAACATTATCGAATTTTTCGTACAACCCCTCATTTGCCTTTACGCGTTTCTCAAAGGCTAGTATGTCATCTTCAAGAACTGAAGTTTCTACAAATTTTCTAAAACGAGTCAATTTAGACTTGATCGCCCCACGTTCGGCTACTAAGGCCTTTAAAGATTCCATTTTACACCGTTTGCCGCAGATTAAAGACAGGAAAACAAACTCACGTTACAACAGAAGGATTGGATCAGCGATGCTGGATGCTTCCTCCAGGCGTCTCGTTGAGTTTCTCGTAGCAGCGTCTCTGCACGAGAAACGTATTTGCTTCTAGAGCATCCGAGCCTTGTAGGTGTTTGCACGTTTGTGCCAACAAATTTTTCGAAGGACCAACTTCCTTCATGCACGAAGGATAGGACAAACTATTGGATTCGTTTTTTGTTTCAAAACTATATGTTTTAATATGCTTTACAAAAACTACTAAGTGTACGTGCCTAGTGGTGTTATCTAGTACAGAGCTAGTCTTATTCTAACGCTTGTGCGTGAAATCGCTTACGAAATCACCTCCGCAAGGTTGTCTTGACGGGGGTAAAAATGCAGTAACTGGTGGAAGGAGTATGATGTTGGAGAAGGATTTTGAAGGGGAAGCTATAGTAAGTTCCTGGTGACCAAAATAGTTTCTGATGGGTTTTTCCATTCCCGAAGAACACTCACAAAAGATTCAGCGCCTTTTCGACTCTTGACCGTGGCAGGTAACAAAGTTAGGAAACTCCTTGACTGTAATAAAGGCATGTTGAAGGTAACGGGCTAGAAGTTAGAAATGCAAAAACTCGAGAACTGATGTGGACAATAGATAGAAAATTAAAGTGAAAATCGCGGAGTCTTTATGGCTTCATGAGTTTATGGCTGCCACGGCGAGGTACCGACGTCCCGGCAGTGACGGTTGTAAAAAGGGCACGGCGAGACTGGGTCTTATGGCTAGTTGGTAGTGACGTGGAAATTAAATCTATGGCAGGCCTAAACAAGTATATTACGTTATATCTAATGAAGACATAGTGATAATGATATTGTTATTAAATGTATATTTCATATCTAATACAGATATAGTAATATTGATATTGTTATTAAATGTATATCACATATCTAATGCTGATATAGTAATAATGATATTGTTATTAAATGTATATTACATATCTAACGCAGATATAGTAGGAATGATATTGTTACTAAATGTCCATAGACCTGTAGGAAGGTATCAGTATATTGCGTTATATCTAATGAA
Organism: Osmia bicornis bicornis; assembly: GCF_907164935.1. Classification (NCBI taxonomy): domain Eukaryota; kingdom Metazoa; phylum Arthropoda; class Insecta; order Hymenoptera; family Megachilidae; genus Osmia; species Osmia bicornis. Next base: position 10,306 of record NW_025791060.1, read on the forward strand.
GATATTGTAGTAATAATGATATTGTTATTAAATGTATATTACATAGCTAATGCAGATATACTAATAATAACATTATTACAAAATGTACATTGATCTGTAGGAAGATATCAATATATTACATTTCCAATGCAGATATAGCAATAATGATATTGTTATTAAATGTATATCACATATCTAATGCAGATATAGTAATAATGATATTGTTATTAAGTGTATATTACATATCTAATTCAGATATGGTACTAATGATATTGTTATTAAATGTATGTTACACACCTAATGCACATATAGTAATAATGATATTGTTATACAATGTATATTACATATCTAATGCTGATATAGTAATAATGATATCGTTATAAAACGTATATTACATATCTAACGCAGATATAGTAGTGATGATATTGTTGCAAAATGTCCATAGATCTGTAGAAGGTATAAGTATATTACATTATATCTAATGAAGATATAGTAGTAATAATGATATTGTTATTAAATGTATATTGCATATCCAATGCACACATAGTTATAATGATATTGTTATTAAATGTACATTGATCTGTATGAAGTAATCAGTATATTACATTATTTCTATTGTAGATATAGTAATAATGATATTGTTATTTAATGTATATTACATATCTAATGCAGATATAGTAATAATGATATTGTTATTAAATGTATATTACATATCTAACGCAGATATAGTAGGAATGATATTGTTACTAAATGTCCATAGATCTGTAGGAAGGTATCAGTATATTACGTTATATCTAATGAAGATATAGTAGCAATAATGATATTGTTATTAAATGTATATTATATATCTAATGCAGATATACTAATAATAATATTATTACTAAATGTACATTGATCTGTAGGAAGATATCAATATATTACATTATATCTAATGCTGATATAGCAATAATGATATTGTTATTAAATGCATATCACATATCTAATGCAGATACAGTAATAATGATATTGTTATTAAGTGTATATTACATATCTAATTCAGATATGGTACAAATGATATTGTTATTAAATGTATATTACACACCTAATGCACATATAGTAATAATGATATTGTTATACAATGTATATTACATATCTAATGCTGATATAGTAATAATGATATTGGTATTAAATGTATATTACATATCTAACGCAGATATAGTAGGAATGAGATTGTTACTAAATGTCCATATACCTGTAGGAAGGTATCAGTATATTACGTTATATCTAATGAAGATGTAGTAGCAATAATGATATTGTTATTAAATGTATATTACATAGCTAATGCAGATATAGTAATAATAACATTATTACTAAATGTACATTGATCTGCAGGAAGATATCAATATATTACATATCTAATGCAGATATAGTAATAATGATATTGTTATTAAATGAATATCACATATCTAATGCAGATATAGTAATAATGATATTGTAGTTAAATGTATATTACATATCTAATGCTGATATAGTAATAATGATATTGTTATTAAACGTATATTACATATCTAACGCAGATACAGTAGTAATGATATTGTTGCAAAATATCAATAGATCTGTAGAAGGTATAAGTATATTACATTATATCTAATGAAGATATAGTAGTAATAATGATATTGTTATTAAATGTATATTACATATCCAATGCAGATATAGCAATACTGATATTGTTATTAACTGTATATCACATATCTAATGCAGATATAGTAATAATGATATTGTTATTAAGTGTATATTACATATCTAATTCAGATATGGTACTAATGATATTGTTATTAAATGTATATTACACACCTAATGCACATATAGTAATAATGATATTGTTATACAATGTATATTACATATCTAATGCTGATATAGTAATAATGATATTGTTATTAAATGTATATTACATATCTAACGCAGATATAGTAGGCATGATATTGTTACTAAATGTCCATAGATCTGTAGGAAGGTATCTGTACATTACATTATATCTAATGAAGATATAGTAGTAATACTGATATTGTTATTAAATGTATATCACATATCTAATGCAGATATAGTAATAATGATATTGTTATTAAGTGTATATTACATATCTAATTCAGATATGGTACTAATGATATTGTAATTAAATGTATATTACACACCCAATGCACATATAGTAATAATGATATTGTTATACAATGTACATTACATATCTAATGGTGATATAGTAATAATGATATTGTTATTAAATGTATATTACATACCTAACGCAGATATAGTAGGCATGATATTGTTACTAAATGTCCATAGACCTGTAGGAAGGTATCAGTATATTACGTTATATCTAATGAAGATATAGTAATAATGATATTGTTATTAAATGTATATTTCATAGCTAATGCAGATATAGTAATAATGATATTATATTAAATGTATATCACATATCTAATGCAGATATAGTAATAATGATATTGTTATTAAGTGTATATTACATATCTAATTCAGATATGGTAATAATGATATTGTTATCAAATGTATATTACACACCTAATGCACATATAGTAATAATGATATTGTTATACAATGTATATTACATATCTAATGCTGATATAATAATAATGATATTGTTATTAAATATATATTACATATCTAACGCAGATATAGTAGGAATGATATTGTAACTAAATGTCCATAGATCTGTAGGAAGGTATCAGTATATTACATCATATCTAATGAAGATATAGTAGTAATAATGATATTGTTATTAAATGTATATTACACACCTAATGCACATATAGTAATAATGATATTGTTATTAAATGTATATTACATATCTAACACAGATATAGTAGGAATGATATTGTTACTAAATGTCCATAGATCTGTATGAAGTAATCAGTATCTTACATTATTTCTAATGTAGATATAGTAATAATGATATTGTTGTTAAATGTATATTACATATCTGATGCAGATACAGTAATAATGATATTGTTATTTAATGTATATTACATATCTAATTCTTATATGGTATTAATGATATTGTTATTAAATGTATATTACACACCTAATGCACATATAGTAATAATGATATTGTTATTAAATGTATATTGCATATCCAATGCAGATATAGCAATAATGATATTGTTATTAAATGTACATCACATATCTAATGCAGATATAGTAATAATGATATTGTTGTTAAATGTATATTACATATCTAATGCTGATATAGTAATAATGATATTGTTATTAAATGTATATTACATATCTAACACAGATATAGTAGGAATGATATTGTTACTAAATGTCCATAGATCTGTATGAAGTAATCAGTATCTTACATTATTGCTAATGTAGATATAGTAATAATGATATTGTTGTTAAATGTATATTACATATCTGATGCAGATACAGTAATAATGATATTGTTATTTAATGTATATTACATATCTAATTCTTATATGGTAATAATGATTTTGTTATTAAATGTATATTACACACCTAATGCACATATAGTAATAATGGTATTGTTATTAAATGTATATTGCATATCCAATGCAGATATAGCAATAATGATATTGTTATTAAATGTATATCACATATCTAATGCAGATATAGTAATAATGATATTGTTGTTAAATGTATATTACATATCTAATGCTGATATAGTGATAATGATATTGTTATTAAATGTATATTACATATCTAACGCAGATATAGTAGGAATGATATTGTTACTAAATGTCCATAGATCTGTAGGAAGGTATCAGTATATTACGTTATATCTAATGAAGATATAGTAGTAATAATGATATTGTTATTAAATGTGTATTACATATCTAATGCAGATATAGTAATAATGATATTGTTGTTAAGTGTATATTACATATCTAATTCAGATATGGTAATAATGATATTGTAATTAAATGTATATTACACACCTAATGCACATATAGTATACATTACATATCTAATGCTGATATAGTAATAATGATATTGTTATTAAATGTATATTACATATCTAACACAGATATAGTAGGAATGATATTGTTACTAAATGTCCATAGATCTGTATGAAGTAATCAGTATCTTACATTATTGCTAATGTAGATATAGTAATAATGATATTGTTGTTAAATGTATATTACATATCTGATGCAGATACAGTAATAATGATATTGTTATTTAATGTATATTACATATCTAATTCTTACATTTTAATAATGATATTGTTATTAAATGTATATTACACACCTAATGCACATATAGTAATAATGATATTGTTATTAAATGTATATTGCATATCCAATGCAGATATAGCAATAATGATATTGTTATTAAATGTATATCACATATCTAATGCAGATACAGTAATAATGATATTGTTATTAAGTGTATATTACATATCTAATTCAGATATGGTACTAATGATATTGTTATTAAATGTATATTACACACCTAATGCACATATAGTAATAATGATATTGTTATACAATGTATATTACATATCTAATGCTGATATAGTAATAATGATATTGTTATAAAACGTATATTACATATCTAACGCAGATATAGTAGTAATGATATTGTTGCAAAATGTCCATAGATCTGTAGAAGGTATAAGTATATTACATTATATCTAATGAAGATATAGTAGTAATAATGATATTGTTATTAAATGTATATTGCATATCCAATGCACACATAGTTATAATGATATTGTTATTAAATGTACATTGATCTGTATGAAGTAATCAGTATATTACATTATTTCTATTGTAGATATAGTAATAATGATATTGTTATTTAATGTATATTACATATCTAATGCAGATATAGTAATAATGATATTGTTATTAAATGTATATTACATATCTAACGCAGATATAGTAGTGATGATATTGTTGCAAAATGTCCATAGATCTGTAGAAGGTATAAGTATATTACATTATATCTAATGAAGATATAGTAGTAATAATGATATTGTTATTAAATGTATATTGCATATCCAATGCACACATAGTTATAATGATATTGTTATTAAATGTACATTGATCTGTATGAAGTAATCAGTATATTACATTATTTCTATTGTAGATATAGTAATAATGATATTGTTATTTAATGTATATTACATATCTAATGCAGATATAGTAATAATGATATTGTTATTAAATGTATATTACATATCTAACGCAGATATAGTAGGAATGATATTGTTACTAAATGTCCATAGATCTGTAGGAAGGTATCAGTATATTACGTTATATCTAATGAAGATATAGTAGTAATAATGATATTGTTATTAAATGTATATTATATATCTAATGCAGATATACTAATAATAATATTATTACTAAATGTACATTGATCTGTAGGAAGATATCAATATATTACATTATATCTAATGCTGATATAGCAATAATGATATTGTTATTAAATGCATATCACATATCTAATGCAGATACAGTAATAATGATATTGTTATTAAGTGTATATTACATATCTAATTCAGATATGGTACAAATGATATTGTTATTAAATGTATATTACACACCTAATGCACATATAGTAATAATGATATTGTTATACAATGTATATTACATATCTAATGCTGATATAGTAATAATGATATTGGTATTAAATGTATATTACATATCTAACGCAGATATAGTAGGAATGAGATTGTTACTAAATGTCCATATACCTGTAGGAAGGTATCAGTATATTACGTTATATCTAATGAAGATGTAGTAGCAATAATGATATTGTTATTAAATGTATATTACATAGCTAATGCAGATATAGTAATAATAACATTATTACTAAATGTACATAGATCTGTAGCAAGATATCAATATATTACATATCTAATGTAGATATAGTAATAATGATATTGTTATTAAATGAATATCACATATCTAATGCAGATATAGTAATAATGATATTGTAGTTAAATGTATATTACATATCTAATGCTGATATAGTAATAATGATATTGTTATTAAACGTATATTACATATCTAACGCAGATACAGTAGTAATGATATTGTTGCAAAATATCAATAGATCTGTAGAAGGTATAAGTATATTACATTATATCTAATGAAGATATAGTAGTAATAATGATATTGTTATTAAATGTATATTACATATCCAATGCAGATATAGCAATACTGATATTGTTATTAACTGTATATCACATATCTAATGCAGATATAGTAATAATGATATTGTTATTAAGTGTATATTACATATCTAATTCAGATATGGTACTAATGATATTGTTATTAAATGTATATTACACACCTAATGCACATATAGTAATAATGATATTGTTATACAATGTATATTACATATCTAATGCTGATATAGTAATAATGATATTGTTATTAAATGTATATTACATATCTAACGCAGATATAGTAGGCATGATATTGTTACTACATGTCCATAGATCTGTAGGAAGGTATCTGTACATTACATTATATCTAATGAAGATATAGTAGTAATACTGATATTGTTATTAAATGTATATCACATATCTAATGCAGATATAGTAATAATGATATTGTTATTAAGTGTATATTACATATCTAATTCAGATATGGTACTAATGATATTGTAATTAAATGTATATTACACACCCAATGCACATATAGTAATAATGATATTGTTATACAATGTACATTACATATCTAATGGTGATATAGTAATAATGATATTGTTATTAAATGTATACTACATACCTAACGCAGATATAGTAGGCATGATATTGTTACTAAATGTCCATAGACCTGTAGGAAGGTATCAGTATATTACGTTATATCTAATGAAGATATAGTAATAATGATATTGTTATTAAATGTATATTTCATAGCTAATGCAGATATAGTAATAATGATATTATATTAAATGTATATCACATATCTAATGCAGATATAGTAATAATGATATTGTTATTAAGTGTATATTACATATCTAATTCAGATATGGTACTAATGATATTGTTATTAAGTGTATATTACATATCTAATTCAGATATGGTAATAATGATATTGTTATCAAATGTATATTACACACCTAATGCACATATAGTAATAATGATATTGTTATACAATGTATATTACATATCTAATGCTGATATAATAATAATGATATTGTTATTAAATATATATTACATATCTAACGCAGATATAGTAGGCATGATATTGTTACTAAATGTCCATAGACCTGTAGGAAGGTATCAGTATATTGCGTTATATCTTATGAAGATATTGTAGTAATAATGATATTGTTATTAAATGTATATTACATATCTAATGCAGATATAGTAATAATGATATTGTTATTAAGTGTATATTACGTATCTAATTCAGATATGGTACTAATGATATTGTTATTAAATGTATATTACACACCTAATGCACATATAGTAATAATGATATTGTTATACAATGTATATCACATATCTAATGCAGATATAGTAATAACGATATTGTTATTAAATGTATATTACATATCTAATGCACACATAGTTATAATGATATTGTTATTAAATGTACATTGATCTGTATGAAGTAATCAGTATATTACATTATTTCTAATGTAGATATAGTAATAATGATATTGTTATTTAATGTATATTACATATCTAATTCAGATATGGTAATAATGATATTGTTATTAAATGTATATTACACACGTAATGCACATATAGTAATAATGATATTGATATACAATGTATATTACATATCTAATGCTGATATAGTAATAATGATATTGTTATTAAATGTATATTACATATCTAACGCAGATATAGTAGGAATGATATTGTTACTAAATGTCCATAGATCTGTATGAAGTAATCAGTATGTTACATTATTTCTAATGTAGATATAGTAGTAATAATGATACTGTTATTAAATGTATATCACATATCTAATGCAGATATAGTAATAATGATATTGTTATTAAGTGTATATTACATATCTAATTCAGATCTGGTAATAATGATATTGTTATCAAATGTATATTACACACCTAATGCACATATAGTAATAATGATATTGTTATACAATGTATATCACATATCTAATGCAGATATAGTAATAACGATATTGTTATTAAATGTATATTACATATCTAATGCACACATAGTTATAATGATATTGCTATTAAATGTACATTGATCTGTATGAAGTAATCAGTATATTACATTATTTCTAATGCAGATATAGTAATAATGATATTGTTATTAAGTGTATATTACATATCTAATTCAGATATGGTAATAATGATATTGTTATCAAATGTATATTACACACCTAATGCACATATAGTAATAATGATATTGTTATACAATGTATATTACATATCTAATGCTGATATAATAATAATGATATTGTTATTAAATATATATTACATATCTAACGCAGATATAGTAGGAATGATATTGTAACTAAATGTCCATAGATCTGTAGGAAGGTATCAGTATATTACATTATATCTAATGAAGATATAGTAGTAATAATGATATTGTTATTAAATGTATATTACACACCTAATGCACATATAGTAATAATGATATTGTTATTAAATGTATATTACATATCTAACACAGATATAGTAGGAATGATATTGTTACTAAATGTCCATAGATCTGTATGAAGTAATCAGTATCTTACATTATTGCTAATGTAGATATAGTAATAATGATATTGTTGTTAAATGTATATTACATATCTGATGCAGATACAGTAATAATGATATTGTTATTTAATGTATATTACATATCTAATGCTGATATAGTAATAATGATATTGTTATTAAATGTATATTACACACCTAATGCACATATAGTAATAATGATATTGTTATTAAATGTATATTGCATATCCAATGCAGATATAGCAATAATGATATTGTTATTAAATGTATATCACATATCTAATGCAGATATAGTAATAATGATATTGTTGTTAAATGTATATTACATATCTAATGCTGATATAGTGATAATGATATTGTTATTAAATGTATATTACATATCTAACGCAGATATAGTAGGAATGATATTGTTACTAAATGTCCATAGATCTGTAGGAAGGTATCAGTATATTACGTTATATCTAATGAAGATATAGTAGTAATAATGATATTGTTATTAAATGTATATTACATAGCTAGTGCAGATATAGTAATAATGATATTGTTGTTAAGTGTATATTACATATCTAATTCAGATATGGTAATAATGATATTGTAATTAAATGTATATTACACACCTAATGCACATATAGTAATAATCATAATCTTATACAATGTATATTACATATCTAATGCTGATATAGTAATAATGATATTGTTATTAAATGTATATTACATATCTAACACAGATATAGTAGGAATGATATTGTTACTAAATGTCCATAGATCTGTATGAAGTAATCAGTATCTTACATTATTGCTAATGTAGATATAGTAATAATGATATTGTTGTTAAATGTATATTACATATCTGATGCAGATACAGTAATAATGATATTGTTATTAAGTGTATATTACATATCTAATTCAGATATGGTACTAATGATATTGTTATTAAATGTATATTACACACCTAATGCACATATAGTAATAATGATATTGTTATACAATGTATATTACATATCTAATGCTGATATAGTAATAATGATATTGTTATTAAATGTATATTAAATATCTAACGCAGATATAGTAGGAATGATATTGTTACTAAATGTCCATACACCTGTAGGAAGGTATCAGTATATTACGTTATATCTAATGAAGATGTAGTAGCAATAATGATATTGTTATTAAATGTATATTACACAGCTAATGCAGATATAGTAATAATAACATTATTACTAAATGTACATTGATCTGTAGGAAGATATCAATATATTACATATCTAATGCAGATATAGCAATAATGATATTGTTATTAAATGTATATCACATATCTAACGCAGATATAGTAGTAATGATATTGTTGCAAAATGTCCATAGATCTGTAGAAGGTATAAGTATATTACATTATATCTAATGAAGATATAGTAGTAATAATGATATTGTTATTAAATGTATATTACACACGTAATGCACATATAGTAATAATGATATTGATATACAATGTATATTACATATCTAATGCTGATATAGTAATAATGATATTGTTATTAAATGTATATTACATATCTAACGCAGATATAGTAGGAATGATATTGTTACTAAATGTCCATAGATCTGTATGAAGTAATCAGTATATTACATTATTTCTAATGTAGATATAGTAGTAATAATGGTATTGTTATTAAATGTATATCACATATCTAATGCAGATATAGTAATAATGATATTGTTATTAAGTGTATATTACATATCTAATTCAGATCTGGTAATAATGATATTGTTATCAAATGTATATTACACACCTAATGCACATATAGTAATAATGATATTGTTATTAAATGTATATCACATATCTAATGCAGATATAGTAATAACGATATTGTTATTAAATGTATATTACATATCTAATGCACACATAGTAATAATGATATTGTTATTAAATGTACATTGATCTGTATGAAGTAATCAGTATATTACATTATTTCTAATGCAGATATAGTAATAATGATATTGTTATTAAGTGTATATTACATATCTAATTCAGATATGGTAATAATGATATTGTTATCAAATGTATATTACACACCTAATGCACATATAGTAATAATGATATTGTTATACAATGTATATTACATATCTAATGCTGATATAATAATAATGATATTGTTATTAAATATATATTACATATCTAACGCAGATATAGTAGGCATGATATTGTAACTAAATGTCCATAGATCTGTAGGAAGGTATCAGTATATTACATCATATCTAATGAAGATATAGTAGTAATAATGATATTGTTATTAAATGTATATTACACACCTAATGCACATATAGTAATAATGATATTGTTATTAAATGTATATTACATATCTAACACAGATATAGTAGGAATGATATTGTTACTAAATGTCCATAGATCTGTATGAAGTAATCAGTATCTTACATTATTTCTAATGTAGATATAGTAATAATGATATTGTTGTTAAATGTATATTACATATCTGATGCAGATACAGTAATAATGATATTGTTATTTAATGTATATTACATATCTAATTCTTAGATGGTATTAATGATATTGTTATTAAATGTATATTACACACCTAATGCACATATAGTAATAATGATATTGTTATTAAATGTATATTGCATATCCAATGCAGATATAGCAATAATGATATTGTTATTAAATGTACATCACATATCTAATGCAGATATAGTAATAATGATATTGTTGTTAAATGTATATTACATATTTAATGCTGATAGAGTAATAATGATATTGTTATTAAATGTATATTACATATCTAACACAGATATAGTAGGAATGATATTGTTACTAAATGTCCATAGATCTGTATGAAGTAATCAGTATCTTACATTATTGCTAATGTAGATATAGTAATGATGATATTGTTGTTAAATGTATATTACATATCTGATGCAGATACAGTAATAATGATATTGTTATTTAATGTATATTACATATCTAATTCTTACATGGTAATAATGATATTGTTATTAAATGTATATTACACACCTAATGCACATATAGTAATAATGGTATTGTTATTAAATGTATATTGCATATCCAATGCAGATATAGCAATAATGATATTGTTATTAAATGTATATCACATATCTAATGCAGATATAGTAATAATGATATTGTTGTTAAATGTATATTACATATCTAATGCTGATATAGTGATAATGATATTGTTATTAAATGTATATTACATATCTAACGCAGATATAGTAGGAATGATATTGTTACTAAATGTCCATAGATCTGTAGGAAGGTATCAGTATATTACGTTATATCTAATGAAGATATAGTAGTAATAATGATATTGGTATTAAATGTATATCACATATCTAATGCAGATATAGTAATAATGATATTGTTGTTAAGTGTATATTACATATCTAATTCAGATATGGTAATAATGATATTGTAATTAAATGTATATTACACACCTAATGCACATATAGTAATAATCATAATCTTATACAATGTATATTACATATCTAATGCTGATATAGTAATAATGATATTGTTATTAAATGTATATTACATATCTAACACAGATATAGTAGGAATGATATTGTTACTAAATGTCCATAGATCTGTATGAAGTAATCAGTATCTTACATTATTGCTAATGTAGATATAGTAATGATGATATTGTTGTTAAATGTATATTACATATCTGATGCAGATACAGTAATAATGATATTGTTATTTAATGTATATTACATATCTAATTCTTACATTTTAATAATGATATTGTTATTAAATGTATATTACACACCTAATGCACATATAGTAATAATGATATTGTTATTAAATGTATATTGCATATCCAATGCAGATATAGCAATAATGATATTGTTATTAAATGTATATCACATATCTAATGCAGATACAGTAATAATGATATTGTTATTAAGTGTATATTACATATCTAATTCAGATATGGTACTAATGATATTGTTATTAAATGTATATTACACACCTAATGCACATATAGTAATAATGATATTGTTATACAATGTATATTACATATCTAATGCTGATATAGTAATAATGATATCGTTATAAAACGTATATTACATATCTAACGCAGATATAGTAGTAATGATATTGTTGCAAAATGTCCATAGATCTGTAGAAGGTATAAGTATATTACATTATATCTAATGAAGATATAGTAGTAATAATGATATTGTTATTAAATGTATATTGCATATCCAATGCACACATAGTTATAATGATATTGTTATTAAATGTACATTGATCTGTATGAAGTAATCAGTATATTACATTGTTTCTATTGTAGATATAGTAATAATGATATTATTATTTAATGTATATTACATATCTAATGCAGATATAGTAATAATGATATTGTTATTAAATGTATATTACATATCTAACGCAGATATAGTAGGAATGATATTGTTACTAAATGTCCATATATCTGTAGGAAGGTATCAGTATATTACGTTATAGCTAATGAAGATATAGTAGCAATAATGATATTGATATTAAATGTATATTATATATCTAATGCAGATATAGTAATAATAATATTATTACTAAATGTACATTGATCTGTAGGAAGATATCAATATATTACATTATATCTAATGCTGATATAGCAATAACGATATGGTTATTAAACGCATATCACATATCTAATGCAGATACAGTAATAATGATATTGTTATTAAGTGTATATTACATATCTAATTCAGATATGGTACAAATGATATTGTTATTAAATGTATATTACACACCTAATGCACATATAGTAATAATGATATTGTTATACAATGTATATTACATATCTAATGCTGATATAGTAATAATGATATTGTTATTAAATGTATATTAAATATCTAACGCAGATATAGTAGGAATGATATTGTTGCTAAATGTCCATATACCTGTAGGAAGGTATCAGTATATTACGTTATATCTAATGAAGATGTAGTAGCAATAATGATATTGTTATTAAATGTATATTACACAGCTAATGCAGATATAGTAATAATAACATTATTACTAAATGTACATTGATCTGTAGGAAGATATCAATATATTACATATCTAATGCAGATATAGTAATAATGATATTGTTATTAAATGTATATCACATATCTAACGCAGATATAGTAGTAATGATATTGTTGCAAAATGTCCATAGATCTGTAGAAGGTATAAGTATATTACATTATATCTAATGAAGATATAGTAGTAATAATGATATTGTTATTAAATGTATATTACACACCTAATGCACATATAGTAATAATGATATTGATATACAATGTATATTACATATCTAATGCTGATATAGTAATAATGATATTGTTATTAAATGTATATTACATATCTAACGCAGATATAGTAGGAATGATATTGTTACTAAATGTCCATAGATCTGTATGAAGTAATCAGTATGTTACATTATTTCTAATGTAGATATTGTAGTAATAATGATACTGTTATTAAATGTATATCACATATCTAATGCAGATATAGTAATAATGATATTGTTATTAAGTGTATATTACATATCTAATTCAGATCTGGTAATAATGATATTGTTATCAAATGTATATTACACACCTAATGCACATATAGTAATAATGATATTGTTATACAATGTATATCACATATCTAATGCAGATATAGTAATAACGATATTGTTATTAAATGTATATTACATATCTAATGCACACATAGTAATAATGATATTGTTATTAAATGTACATTGATCTGTATGAAGTAATCAGTATATTACATTATTTCTAATGCAGATATAGTAATAATGATATTGTTATTAAGTGTATATTACATATCTAATTCAGATATGGTAATAATGATATTGTTATCAAATGTATATTACACACCTAATGCACATATAGTAATAATGATATTGTTATACAATGTATATTACATATCTAATGCTGATATAATAATAATGATATTGTTATTAAATATATATTACATATCTAACGCAGATATAGTAGGTATGATATTGTAACTAAATGTCCATAGATCTGTAGGAAGGTATCAGTATATTACATCATATCTAATGAAGATATAGTAGTAATAATGATATTGTTATTAAATGTATATTACATATCTAATGCAGATATAGTAGTGATGATATTGTTGCAAAATGTCCATAGATCTGTAGGAAGGTATCAGTATATTACGTTATAGCTAATGAAGATATAGTAGCAATAATGATATTGATATTAAATGTATATTATATATCTAATGCAGATATAGTAATAATAATATTATTACTAAATGTACATTGATCTGTAGGAAGATATCAATATATTACATTATATCTAATGCTGATATAGCAATAACGATATGGTTATTAAACGCATATCACATATCTAATGCAGATACAGTAATAATGATATTGTTATTAAGTGTATATTACATATCTAATTCAGATATGGTACAAATGATATTGTTATTAAATGTATATTACACACCTAATGCACATATAGTAATAATGATATTGTTATACAATGTATATTACATATCTAATGCTGATATAGTAATAATGATATTGGTATTAAATGTATATTACATATCTAACGCAGATATAGTAGGAATGATATTGTTACTAAATGTCCATATACCTGTAGGAAGGTATCAGTATATTACGTCATATCTAATGAAGATGTAGTAGCAATAATGATATTGTTATTAAATGTATATTACATAGCTAATGCAGATATAGTAATAATAACATTATTACTAAATGTACATTGATCTGAGGGAAGATATCAATATATTACATATCTAATGCAGATATGGTAATAATGATATTGTTATTAAATGAATATCACATATCTAATGCAGATATAGTAATAATGATATTGTAGTTAAATGTATATTACATATCTAACGCAGATACAGTAGTAATGATATACTTGCAAAATATCAATAGATCTGTAGAAGGTATAAGTATATTACATTATATCTAATGAAGATATAGTAGTAATAATGATATTGTTATTAAATGTATATTACATATCCAATGCAGATATAGCAATAATGATATTGTTATTAAATGTATATCACATATCTAATTCAGATATGGTAATAATGATATTGTTATTAAGTGTATATTACATATCTAATGCAGATATAGTAATAATGATATTGTTGTTAAATGTATATTACATATCTGATGCAGATACAGTAATAATGATATTGTTATTTAATGTATATTACATATCTAATTCTTAGATGGTATTAATGATATTGTTATTAAATGTATATTACACACCTAATGCACATATAGTAATAATGATATTCTTATTAAATGTATATTACATATCTAACACAGATATAGTAGGAATGATATTGTTACTAAATGTCCATAGATCTGTATGAAGTAATCAGTATCTTACATTATTTCTAATGTAGATATAGTAATAATGATATTGTTGTTAAATGTATATTACATATCTGATGCAGATACAGTAATAATGATATTGTTATTTAATGTATATTACATATCTAATTCTTAGATGGTATTAATGATATTGTTATTAAATGTATATTACACACCTAATGCACATATAGTAATAATGATATTGTTATTAAATGTATATTGCATATCCAATGCAGATATAGCAATAATGATATTGTTATTAAATGTACATCACATATCTAATGCAGATATAGTAATAATGATATTGTTGTTAAATGTATATTACATATCTAATGCAGATACAGTAATAATGATATTGTTATTAAATGTATATTACATATCTAACACAGATATAGTAGGAATGATATTGTTACTAAATGTCCATAGATCTGTATGAAGTAATCAGTATCTTACATTATTTCTAATGTAGATATAGTAATTGTAACGGCTTGGAAAGAGTGAAATGCACTTTCCCAATTTGAATCACACTAGGCAGTGGTTCACGACTAGGCAAGGACTTGGACGTCGAGGCGGAATCAATCAATCAAGCGTAATTGTTAAATTCGTGTATTTAAATAAAGTCACTTAACAAGCGCGTCAATTCTTTAATTGTTTCGTCCACTACACAATGTGGAAATCACTTTCCAGCGGTAAAGCGGTGTCGATTTCCCGGAACACGGACACGAGATTCTTTAGTTAAGAATAAGATCGGTTTTAATTTACAAAGGTATCGGTTGAGGTGTTTACTTGGTGATGGCTTTCGCACGATTAACGGAAATTATTCGGAGCGATCCAGAGTCGAAATCGCGGCGCGAGTATCGCTTATCGACCTGGTGCGTGATTAGGCTTCGATAATTCGAACTAGCGCTGAGACTTTTACCGACGGAGAGACGCGATCATTTCGTTGGTAATTTCTCGGTGAGACGCGTACACCCCCCCCCCCCCCGGTTGAATGAATTCATTCAACACGAGACGCTACTACGGCAACATGGAGGCTACGCGTATACAGTAACAATGGAATTTTGTGTGATTACATTTCGCTTCTGTGGTTAAATTTCGCTGGTGTGATTACATTTCGCTGGACGAAGCCGATGGTAAGTACAATTCAGATATGATTAAGCAAATCGGCGGTTTCAAGAAAATATGTAGCATGACGCAATTGGTCGACGGAATGTGGCGGACCAACTACGCATTACTTTGTGACGTCGTAATTTTCTCAGCTTCAGCGTTAATCGTGATGGGAAGAAAGCAGATTTTAGTGATTGGACGGGTGTATTCGGACTGCGCAGTTTTGATGGTGACGACGCGGACAAGACCGTCGTTCCCTGGATGGCAGGCGGTGATGCGTCCCATTTCCCATCGACTTGGCGGCAGAATCGGATTACGAAGTAACACGAGCTGACCTACTTTGGTAAGATTTTGTTTGATTTGCCATTTTGGTCGTTGATGAAGGGTGTGCAAATAATCATGGCTCCACGCTTTCCAAAAGGTTTCGGTGAGCTTTTGCAACAGTTGCCAGCGAGATAGCCGATTGTCTTTTACATTTAATATACTCGGTTCGGGCGGAGTTACAAGTGGTGCATTAATTAAAAAATGACCGGGTGTTAACGCGTGATAATCGTCAATATTGTCGGAAACGGTTCCAAGCGGTCGCGAATTGAGGCATGCTTCGACCCGACATAAGAAGGTCGTCATTTCTTCGAACGTGAGTGTGTGTGCGCCGATCGTACGCTTTAGGTGGTATTTGACGCTTTTCACCGCGGCTTCCCACAATCCGCCGAAGTGGGGAGCGTTCGGGGGCATGAAGTGCCATTCGATTCCGTCTGTTGCTAATCTATTACCGAAATCGGCGGTTTTGAGTGCAGAACGAAAGGCGGTTAACAATTCGCGATTTGCTCCTTGGAATGTGGTACCGTTATCGGAATACATTGCTCGTGGAATCCCGCGGCGAGACACAAATCGGTGATACGCTGCTAGGAAAGCGGACGAACTATAATCGCTCACTAATTCGAGGTGCGTTGCCTTAACGGTTAAACAGATAAATACCGCGATATACGCCTTATGAGATTTATGTCCGCGGCCAGAGTTGGTTCTTACTTGAATCGGACCTGCATAATCCACGCCTGTATGAGTAAATGGTCGTTCTACCCTTGTAACTCTAGGTGCTGGTAAGTCCCCCATGAGCTCGGAGGGAACGTCGGCTCTCTCGCGTGCGCACGCGACGCATTTATATAAAATACCTCGGATGGTCGCTCGTGCTCGAATGATCCAAAAGTCATTTCTTAGGTAAGCGAGCGTGAGCTTGGGTCCCGCGTGTAGCAGATTACGGTGCACATTCTCAATTAGCAATGTTAGGAGTGGGTGTGATTGAAGGATAACGGGTGTTTTTGCATTTTCAGCGAGTTGAGATTTAGCCAGGCGCCCTTTTGCCCGTATTAAACCGTCAGTATCCAAGTACGGTACGAGAGAAAGTAGAGGACTTGTCTTCGGGATCGGCTTGGATGCTTTTAGGGCTTTCAATTCCTCCGGGAACGCGTCGGTTTGGAGCTTGCGTAGCCAAAATACGCGAGCTTGGTGGATCGCGGCGGGCTTCAGAACACTTGGCGAAGCAAAAGTTACCGGTTTGGATTTGGTAAGTTTACTTTCATGTTTTCTCTTGATTCGTGCGCGGAGGATGTCTATATAATGCAATAAATATGCGGTAATCCTCAGGAGTTTCGCCCACGACGAATAACGCGCTGCTAAATCCCACTGTTCGAACGAGGCAGTGAGGCTAGGAAGAGAAGATTGTCTTTCTTCGAGCGAGATAGCAGGAATTGGGTTCGGAGTCGCGCGAAGCCAAGAGGATTCCTGGTGCAGCCACTGAGGACCGAACCACCATAATTGGTAATCCTTTAATTGTTTAATAGACATCCCTCGGGACGCGCAGTCGGCGGGGTTTTCGTGGGTTGATACGTGATGCCACTGTGCGTTAGGAATAAGTTCGTTAATGAGTGCTACGCGGTTTGCGACAAAGGTTTTCCATCGGGTCGGTGGTTGATTTACCCACTCTAAGGTAACATTGGAGTCGGTCCAACAATGGGATTCAATCGTGTCCTGATTTAACGCGGTTCGAACGAATTTTAAGAGGCGAGCAAGGAGCAACGCGGCGCATAACTCTAATCGGGGCACGCTGATCGTTTTGAGTGGAGCTACGCGAGTTTTGGCAAGGACGAGTGAGATGCTAACAGTACCGTCACACAGAACACTTCGCGAGTAGACAACAGCCGCGTACGCTTTCGTTGAGGCATCGGAAAACCCATGCAGGCTTTGAGTTTTAATGATTTGCGGAGAATTCTTTCGTGGGATGGAAATGTGTTCCAAATCAGGCAGTTGATCGTAAAAATTATGCCACTTTGAGAGAAGGCAACTTGGGAGAACGTCGTCCCAATCACATTGACTGGACCACAAAGTCTGAAGGTATATTTTTGCAACGATGATGACTGGCGCGATCCAACCTAAAGGATCGAAGAGCTTTGCTATGGTAGAAAGAATCGTTCGTTTTGTCTTAGGCATTTCGGTGGGGACTGCTAATCTAAAGTGAAACTGGTCTAACGCTGGATTCCATATAATGCCGAGCACGGAAATGCTTTCGTCGGCTTTTAATGATTTACTCGTCGCGAGTCCGTGGTTTTGAGGGTTGATGTCGGACAGAAGCACGGAGCTATTGCTAGCCCATTTTCTTAACGAGAAGCCGCCTTTTCCTAAGAGTTCAATGATTTGGTCTCGCAATTGGCGAGCGGACTCGAGGCTGTCGCCTCCGAAGAGAAAGTCATCTACATAGGCTTGTTCGCGAAGAACGGAAACCGCCTCGGGATAGGACGAGCCCTCGTCCTCGGCTAATTGTTGCAAGACGCGAAGAGCTAAATACGGAGCTGGAGCGGTTCCATATGTGACCGTGAGAAGTTGATACTCCTCGACTGGTAGGATTGGCGAATCCCGCCACAGTATTCTCTGGTAATCGAGGTCTCGCGGGTCGATAAGAATTTGGCGATACATTTTCTCCACGTCCGCGGTGTACACGAATTGAAACTGACGCCATCGAATTAATATGGCGACAAGATCCTGCTGGAGTTTTGGTCCGGTTAGAAGAAGATCGTTTAAGGACTTTCCATTCGACGATCGGCGCGAAGCATTAAAGACCACACGAAGGCGAGTAGTTTCACTGCTTTCGCGGAAGACGGCATGATGCGGTATGTAATAACAATCTCTCGTGATTGGAGAAAGAAGATCGGCTTTTTTCATATGACCGAAAGAGGCGTATTCTGAAAGGAATTCGTGATACATTCGAAGTGTGGTTGTGTCGCGAGCTAAACGTCTTTCAAGCGCGCAGAAACTTTGTAGTGCTCCAGGTCGCGATTCTCCTAATTTAACTGGAGGTTCGGTTTTGAAAGGCAATCGAACTATATAGCGTCCGTTTGATGCACGGTAGTGTGTCGATTTGAAATGTAATTCGCATTTTTTATCTTCAGGCGTCATGAGAACGGGAGAAGAGAGGGCCTCGATTTCCCAGAACCTCCGCAGATCCTGGTCGAGGTCCTCCAGGACAGAGATATGGTGGATACCGACGGAGGAGGGAATGGAGGATTGTACTGGACCGGAGAGTATCCATCCCAGCACCGTATTCTGAGCAGTGGGAGTATACGCGGAACCCTTTCTCACTCCCGGCAGAAGGAGTTGCCCGTACAAGTCGGCTCCGATAATAACATCGATAGAATCCGCGCTCATGGGGTCCTCGTCCGCCAAATTCAGATCTGCAAGGTGAGACCAATTAATGATTGCGCCCTTTTGTGAAGGCACGTACCTGGTTAAAGAATGCATGATGATTGCGGTTGTGGAGTATGCAGGTTCATTCAATTTGGCTGGCGTAACTGTTATTTCAGCAACGTGGTTGGATTGCGACTGAATTCCTCCGATTCCGGTAATTCGAGTGTGTTGCCTCGTTCGGTGGAGGCGGAGCACCTGAGCTAATGACTCGGTGATGAGAGTCGCCGCGGAGCCTTGGTCCAGCAAAGCGCGAGCCAGAATGTTTCGGCCGTTATGCGAGTGGATGCGCACGCGTGCTGTTGAGAGCAAAATACTTGGATTAATTGGTGTATCGGACGCAACGTTCGCACTTATCTCAACTCCGTGATCAGGGATGGTCACTCCTTCTCCTGGTGCAGACGACGCGGCATCCCTTTTGGCTGAGGACGCGCCGTCCGGTTTTGTTGGAAAGTGTAACAGAGTATTATGCCGTTGATTGCACTCCTTACACGAACGCGGACTCGGACATTGCGTAACCGAATGTTTTGTAGAAAAGCAGTTGACGCATCGTTTTTGTTGTTTGATAAAATTGAAACGTTCGGATATCGATTTTGAAAGAAATGCTGTACATTGGTAAATTAAATGGTTTTGTTGACAAACCGGACATGTTATTTTCACGGAGGTTGTTGAGTGAGCGGAAATCGGCTTAGATTTTCCCGGTTTGGATTTTTCTGTTTCGGTTTGTTTTTCGCGCTTAGTCGCCGGTAACGCTTCTAGAACGCGAATTCTTTTCTTGCAGAAAGTATCGAATTCGGTATAAGTGGGGAATTCGACGGCATCGCTCAATTGGAATTCCCAAGCTTTGCGCGAAGCTCGATCTAATTTTTGAACTCCCATAAAAACAAGCAGATCGCTCCAAGCGTCAACCGGTCGATTTAAATTTCGGAGCATTTGAAGGGACATATTCATTTTGTCGCGTAACAGTTTGAGGTCATGCGGTGTTTCCGACGAAACAGATGGTAACGAAAACAATGTGTTTAAATGGGTCGAAATTAACCGGTGTTTATTTTCGTACCGCGATGTTATCGTCTTCCACGCGATTTCAAAATTATTTTCGGTGACCGGGAGATGCTTAACGGCTCGGCTCGCTTCGCCTGTCAACGAGGCGTACAAAAAATGGAGACGTTCTACGTTCGACAAAGAAAGATTGTTTATTACCATGGAGGTGAAACGGTCACGGAAAGTCTCCCACTCGTCGAACGCTCCATCGAAGGTCGGCAACTGTAGCTTCGGAAGATGGGCCGTTGGCTTTGACGTCATCGGATTTGAAGTTCCCATGTTGCTGGCTGATGGCTCCGGTGGAGGTGCGACCTTGGCAAGGACCTCCGCCATGTAATCCAGAGTCTCTTGATACCGCTCCTCGGACTTCTCGAATTGATTGTCAACGAAATACGGCATGTTGGATTTGGTCTTCGGATCGATCCCAGCGGCGATCTTGGCGTCCAATTCTTGGCTTTGGAGATAGGCCTCCTTTAACATTGCTATGCGATTTTGTGTGGTCGCTGCGGTCATTTTAGTCAGCCCCAATTTTTTGAAGTTGGTGAGCGCTCGTTCGATTGAGCGCATGGTTTGCGTTTGCTTTTGAAACAATTCTTCAAGGGTACTCATGGCGCTTGACGACTAACGGTTTTTCCTCGATTCCAGATCCGGCTCGAAGGACCAAATTTGTAACGGCTTGGAAAGAGTGAAATGCACTTTCCCAATTTGAATCACACTAGGCAGTGGTTCACGACTAGGCAAGGACTTGGACGTCGAGGCGGAATCAATCAATCAAGCGTAATTGTTAAATTCGTGTATTTAAATAAAGTCACTTAACAAGCGCGTCAATTCTTTAATTGTTTCGTCCACTACACAATGTGGAAATCACTTTCCAGCGGTAAAGCGGTGTCGATTTCCCGGAACACGGACACGAGATTCTTTAGTTAAGAATAAGATCGGTTTTTAATTTACAAAGGTATCGGTTAAGGTGTTTACTTGGTGATGGCTTTCGCACGATTAACGGAAATTATTCGGAGCGATCCAGAGTCGAAATCGCGGCGCGAGTATCGCTTATCGACCTGGTGCGTGATTAGGCTTCGATAATTCGAACTAGCGCTGAGACTTTTACCGACGGAGAGACGCGATCATTTCGTTGGTAATTTCTCGGTGAGACGCGTACAGTAATGATGATATTGTTGTTAAATGTATATTACATATCTGATGCAGATACAGTAATAATGATATTGTTATTTAATGTATATTACATATCTAATTCTTACATGGTAATAATGATATTGTTATTAAATGTATATTACACACCTAATGCACATATAGTAATAATGATATTGTTATTAAATGTATATTGCATATCCAATGCAGATATAGCAATAATGATATTGTTATTAAATGTATATCACATATCTAATGCAGATGTAGTAATAATGATATTGTTGTTAAATGTATATTACATATCTAATGCTGATATAGTGATAATGATATTGTTATTAAATGTATATTACATATCTAACGCAGATATAGTAGGAATGATATTGTTACTAAATGTCCATCGATCTGTAGGAAGGTATCAGTATATTACGTTATATCTAATGAAGATATAGTAGTAATAATGATATTGTTATTAGATGTATATTACATAGCTAGTGCAGATATAGTAATAATGATATTGTTGTTAAGTGTATATTACATATCTAATTCAGATATGGTAATAATGATATTGTAATTAAATGTATATTACACACCTAATGCACATATAGTAATAATCATAATCTTATACAATGTATATTACATATCTAATGCTGATATAGTAATAATGATATTGTTATTAAATGTATATTACATATCTAACACAGATATAGTAGGAATGATATTGTTACTAAATGTCCATAGATCTGTATGAAGTAATCAGTATCTTACATTATTGCTAATGTAGATATAGTAATGATGATATTGTTGTTAAATGTGTAACGTCCCGAAATTATTCGCGAGCACGCTACTGCACCGACGCGTAGGGAGAGCGGTTCCCTATGAGAAGGCGACTCGTAATTATATATATTAATTATAAATTATTATAAGAAGGGATTATAGGTTCGGGTGGCACGCGGTAAAGGAGTAAAATCCAACGCTAGATTCCTTTCTCAAAATGATAATAAGTAGTGTTTATTCAAGAAATTAATTGTGGTGTCTTGTGTATAATATAAAAAAGAAGGTAAGTAATATTAAAGAATATTGAACGTAATAACGTGATTAAATATTGAATTTAAATAATGAATTTAAGTAATTAAATATTGAATTGAATTAATGTAACAAATGTTGCGCCCTGTGTTTGAAATACAAAAGAAAATAATGGTATTAGTAATGTACAATGAGTACGCCCTGGATTGAAAAATACAAAGAAACTAACAATCGTGTTTGTCCCTAAATTGGAATACAATAAAAGAAAATTTGATTATTACAAAAAAAAAAATAATTCAACCTAAAATAAAATACAGAGTAAATAAATTGATTAGTAAATGCGGTTCTAGATACGATTATAAAACTTGAATTTATAATTTAATATAATTTAATTTAATTTAATTTAATATAATATAAATGATTCGAAAGAATTGTCGGAAAATTGGCCAAGATCCGTTCCGACGCTGTAGGAGTTGGCTCGTTCGGCCGCAGTTCGGTTTCTGGGCAACTTAGCCGTCAATGAACAGGCCGCATCCAAGGAGCTTCTGCTTTCGCTCGCTCGTTATACTTGGTAGCGAACTCTGCAAAACGGTATCGTCGCTCTAGAGCCAGTGTACTGATAGGCCGCATCCAAGGAGCTTCGGCTTTCGCTCGCTCGTTAAGCTTGGGTGCGAACCTGACACGTAGGAGAACCGCTGCGAACCGATAGTTGAGCGCCCCGGGTCAGACGCGGTACCTTTGCCGCTTTGCCGACAAAAGAGTCTAAGATTACTGAATTCTATATAAATCGTATCATAGACCCGTCTCGGACTACGATCAGAATCGAAGTGAAAATTCTTTGCGCGGCACTCTCGTATTTATACCGGAGAACTGCTGACGTAGCAGTTTTTTCTACCTGTGTTTTCGATACCGGAAGTGTTCGGACTTTGACCTGCGCGTACGTGACTCCGTGCGTATCGCTGTCTCTGTCTACGCGCTATTGCCGTCTCTTTTTACTCTGCGCTTGTTCCTATCTCTTTCTATTCGCTATTGCTATCTCTCTTTATTTATTTCGCGCTGTGTCGATCTTTTATCGACGCGGTAGAATTATCGACGCGGTAGAATTATCGACGTAAATTCTGAAGTATATAAAATTTTTGTCAAACGTAAATATTAATAAATATAAGATTCTGTTTAGTTATTAAATACAAATATAATTATTTAAATCAATGTCGTACGAAATAAATAAAAATGAACTGTTACATGTTTGTAATTATATAAAAAAAACGAAAAATGAATAAATATTTTAATAAATATTAATTGTTGAATTTCTTCTTATTTACTCCTCTTCCTGCTGGATGTTACAGCCTTCCCCCTGTGTTAGTCTCTTGTCCTCAAGAGACTCTTTGGTTGTTGTTCGTTTTCCGGAGCAGAATTTGCATAAACATCTTTCTTCGTCGTTTCTGGGGGATGCTGCCAGATTTCCAAAATATTTGAGGATCCTTGCATGTTTTCGTCTTGGATCCTTTTTATCTGTCTTCCTATAGGTTTTCCAGTTTATTTCCGGGATTTCAATGAGGGTTAACCTCCATGGTGTATCCATTTCTGGTTTCTGCTGTGTTGGAGTCTTTGGAGAATTTTAAGAATTGTTAGTAAAAATCATTGAATAAATAAAAGGATACTTATACCTCGTTTAGTTTTTTTAGCGCTTTTCTTAATCGTTTCAACTGTTGTCGTTTGCCAGCTCGTCGTGTCATTTTGGTAGTTAGAATTTTGAAATTAAATATGGCGTTTGCGTAGGTGGCGCTTTACGCCTTCTTTCTTTCTTTAACCTATTTTCTCTTTGTCTTTCCTCTTCCAGGAAAGACCATAATGGAGATTGAGGTTTGATGAATAAATGACACCCCTTTTTTTTTATATAAATATGGATTATAGTTTATTTATTTTTTTTTTTTTTTTTTTTTTTTTATGTAAGTATAATATATATAAATTTATGATTATTTTATTGGTGTCCAAAAATGTTGCTTAAGTATATTATGTCGTTACTTTCAGAGGGAAAGGGTACACCTTGTAAGAAGATTTCCTTGTCTTCTTCGTTCATGTCTCTGATAGTATTTTGGCACATGGTGCATGCCATGGCGGGCTGGAAATCCGCATACTCCCATCCGCAAGTTATGCAGGAAGTTTGATTCATCCCAAACTCTTTCACAACTACGTGGTGGGTTCCCTGATGGATCCACTGTTCTCGGCCTTCTGGTATCACTCGCCTTGTGCAGTGGAAGCACATCCTTTTTGCAGTTAAATTGAAAATATTCTGGAACGCTATACTTGCGTCGACGATGCATAGGGCGTCAATTACCGTTGCTGGTGCACGCATTTTGTGTCTGTATAAGTTATTATAATATTTAGTATTTATTTTTCTGAATACTAATTATTTAATGCTTACTCTTTTTATGATTCTTCTTTACTTCACAAATTTTCTTTGGCACTTTTCTTTCTTTTCTTAGAGGCCTCTCTGCTCCGTTACACTCGGTGGTTGCAATGTATATAGTACAGTGGCGTTCTTTTTGGAGTGCTTCCACTTGCTTCCAACGGTTTTTAGATTTTCGTTAGTGCGCATGCGCGTGTTCGCGAATCTAGTGGATTTTTGCATCGATTTTCACGTTTGATCTATGATGCTGATTGGTAGATAGGCCCTCTTTAGCCTATCTTTATGAACGATGCGCTTTTTATTGGGTCTTATTGCCAATTCTATGTTATTTGGTTCTATGTTTCGAAGTATAGTGTATGGTCCAGTGTATTCTTTTTCAAATTTGTTTCTTCTAGGCGGGTTTAATAACATAACTTTTTCACCTGTTTCGTAATTTATTGGTCGAATTTTCCTGTCGTAGTAGTGTTTTTGTCTGTGTTTTTCTTTTTCCAAATTCGATTTTGCTATTTCGCGTAAATTGTACAGTGTTTGAATTAGTTTCTCAATATATTCGGGGTATGTTTTTAAACTATCAATCGGTTTGACACTTGATGGTTGTCGAGCTTTCTTTCCGAAAATTAATTCATGTGGTGTAAATTTCGTTCCTTCGTGGATGCTGGTGTTATAGGAGAACATTGCCTGTGGTAACCATTCATCCCAATGTTTTTCCTTTGAGATATAATGTTTTAAATATTCTATTAAAACGTGATGACTTCTTTCTAGTGATCCATTTGATTGAGGATGGAATGAAGATGTTCTGTATGTTTTGATCTGGAATGTTTTGGCTAATTTCTTCATTAATGAACCAGTAAAACATGTACCTTGGTCTGTAAGTATGGCTTTTGGACTACCAAATTTGCATATAAAGTTTTCTGTAAAAGCTTTTGCTACTTCTTCAGATGTGGTTGATATTAAAGGTGTTGCAGCTGAATATTTAGTTAAATTATCCTGGATGGTGAGTATATAACTATTTCCTGATGTAGTAATTGGTAGTGGTCCTAATATGTCTAAAGATACTTTGTCAAATGCATCAATAGGGGTGTCAGTGATGACCATAGGTTCTTTGTTTTTCATCCTTACTAATTTTACTTTTTGACAACTGATGCAGGTTCTAATATAATCAGTGATTTCTTTTTTCATATTCTTCCAAAAATAATTATTTCTTATTCTATGGTAAGTCTTTTTTATTCCTTTATGTCCTCCTACTGGGCTTTCATGGTTTTCTTTAATGATCTGTATTCTTTCTTCTTTAGGTGGTGTGATAATGATTCCTTTACATAATGTGATGGAAATATTTGATTCTGCAAAAATTACTTGTAGGAGTTTATGTAATCCTTTTAATTCAGGTATAGAGCATTCTTGAATTTGTCTTTTATGGAATTCTTGATAAAGTATTTTTAGTGTTTTAGGCAGGTCTTCTCTTGATTGTGTTACTAGGCCAAATATTTCTTTATTCTTCTTTTTTAAATGTATGATAATTTCTTCCTGTTGAGGTATGTGTATTTTTATTTTTTCTTTTTGTAAAAATTCTTTTGATTGATTGTCTATTGGTTTTCCCTCTTCATTTAGGAATACAATTACAATCCCTTTCTTCATCCAGAGGTGGTCAGTTGTCTCTACTATTTTTGATGTGACTGGTAGGTTGCTGATCACTCTTGGTTGTGTTATTTTATGTGTGGTAAGTTGGTCTTCTTCTTTAATAATTTTAATGGGAGTTATAGGTGCTGTAGATGTACTTCCTGAATCAGTTTTTTCTTCTTTTTTCAGCTCTGAAAATTCTTCTTTGGTTCCTAAAGATGCTCTTTTTGTTCCTGAAGATGCTTTTTTTATTTCTGAAGATGCTCTCTTTGTTCCTGAAGATGATTTTTTTATTTCTGAAGATGCTCTCTTTGTTCCTGAAGATGAATCTATCTTGGGTGGCTCTCTATATATATGTTTGGGTAGAGTTATTCCCTCTTCAAAATCTTCAATTTCATCACCAATTATTATTGGTTCATGTCTCCTTTTAAGTGGTTTAGGAGGTTCAGAAATTAGTTGTTTTTTAGGTAATTGGTGAATTTCTACTGTGATTTTTTCCTGGTTCGGTTTTCTCTTTTTATATTGTTTGTTTGTAGAGCTTGATGTTTCCTTTTTCCTCTTCCTGTGTTGTTGATCTTGGAATTCATCAGTATCGCAATATTCTGATTCACTGGAAGTAGTATCTTCTTTTAGACGTTTTTGATGTTGACTGCTGCTTGTTTTATGTGGTCTTTTGTGGTGTTGTGTAATTTTTCCCTTTTTTATTTCTCTCTCTGAATCAGATGAAGTATCTCGCTGGCGAGTAGAATATTGGTGTGTTGTTTTCTTTCTTACAATACTTCTTTCGGATTCGGAGGGAGTATCTCTTTGTCGTGTGGCGTGTTGATATGATTGTTTTTTCTTTTTGTCTGTCTGTTTTGTTCTGAAGATGTGTCTCGGCGTCTTGTTGGATATTGATGCGTCTCTTTCTTCTTTTTGATTTCTCTTGAACTTGATGATGTTGTTGGTCTCGGTCTTGTAGGGTGTTGATGAGTTTCCTTTTTTTTCTTGTGTTCCCTAGAATCGGATGTCGTCGATGGTCTAGGACGTGTAGGATATTGGTGAGTTTCTTTTTTCTTTTTGTATTCCCTAGAATCGGATGTCGTTGATGGTCTAGGACGTGTTGGGTATTGGTGGGTTTCCTTTTTCTTTTTGTACTCCCTAGAATCGGATGTCGTCGATGATCTAGGACGTGTTGGGTATTGATGCCATTGTTTTTTCTTCTTAATTTCTCTTGATTCTGTGGTTGAAGTGGTTGCTCTAGGTCT